>NW_022144302.1:0-23798 GCF_007565055.1 Rhinopithecus roxellana
GGTGATGTGTGAATTCATCTCACAGAGTTACACTATGTTTCGTGGAGCAGTCCATTAACACTGTCTTTGGGAAACTGAGAAGGGCTTCTTTGGATCACATTGAGGCCTACGCTGAGAAAGGAAATTTCATCCGTTCAAACGTGAAAGAAGCTTTCTGAGAAACTTCTTTCTGATCTGTGAGTTCATCTCACAGAGTTACAACCTCTGCCTTAAGAAGCAGTTTGCTAACACTTTTTGGTGGAATCTGCAAAGTGATATTGGGAGCCTATTGGGCCCATGGTGATAAAGGAATTATCCTCACATAATAACTAAGAGAAGCTTTCTGAGAAACTGCATTGCCATGTGTGAATGCAACTCACAGAGTTACACGTTTCTCTTCAGTGATCAGTTTGTTCACAGTTTTCTGGAAATCTGCAATTAGATACTTCACAGCGCAATGAACATTACAGTGACAAAGGAAATTTCCACAGATGAAACTAGAAAGAAGCTTTCTTAGAAACTTCTTGGTGATGTGTGAATTCATCTCACAGAGTTACACTTATGTTTCGTGGAGCAGTCCATTAACACTGTCTTTGGGGAAACTGAGAAGGGCTTCTTTGGATCACATTGAGGCCTACGCTGATAAAGGAAATTTCATCCGTTCAAAACGTGAAAGAAGCTTTTGAGAAAGTTCTTTCTGATCTGTGAGTTCATCTCACAGAGTTACAACCTCTGCCTTAAGAAGCAGTTTGCTAACACTTTTTGGTGGAATCTGCAAAGTGATATTTGGGAGCCTATTGAGGCCCATGGTGATAAAGGAATTATCCTCACATAATAACTAAGGAGAAGCTTTCTGAGAAACTGCATTGCCATGTGTGAATGCAACTCACAGAGTTACACGTTTCTCTTCAGTGATCAGTTTGTTAGCACAGTTTTCTGGAAATCTGCAATTAGATACTTCAGCGCAATGAACATTACAGTGACAAAGGAAATTTCCACAGATGAAAACTAGAAAGAAGCTTTCTTAGAAACTTCTTGGTGATGTGTGAATTCATCTCACAGAGTTACACTTATGTTTCGTGGAGCAGTCCATTAACACTGTCTTTGGGGAAACTGAGAAGGGCTTCTTTGGATCACATTGAGGCCTACGCTGATAAAGGAAATTTCATCCGTTCAAAACGTGAAAGAAGCTTTCTGAGAAACTTCTTTCTGATCTGTGAGTTCATCTCACAGAGTTACAACCTCTGCCTCAAGAAGCAGTTTGCTAACACGCTTTTTGTGGAATCTGCAAAGTGATATTGGGAGCCTATTGGGGCCCATGGTGATAAAGGAATATCCTCACATAATAACTAAAGAGAAGCTTTCTGAGAAACTGCATTGCCATGTGTGAATGCAACTCACAGAGTTACACGTTTCTCTTCAGTGATCAGTTTGTTAGCACAGTTTTCTGGAAATCTGCAATTAGATACTTCATAGCGCAATGAACATTACAGTGACAAAGGAAATTTCCACAGATGAAAACTAGAAAGAAGCTTTCTTAGAAACTTCTTGGTGATGTGTGAATTCATCTCACAGAGTTACACTTATGTTTCGTGGAGCAGTCCATTAACACTGTCTTTGGGGAAACTGAGAAGGGCTTCTTTGGATCACATTGAGGCCTACGCTGATAAAGGAAATTTCATCCGTTCAAAACGTGAAAGAAGCTTTCTGAGAAACTTCTTTCTGATCTGTGAGTTCATCTCACAGAGTTACAACCTCTGCCTCAAGAAGCAGTTTGCTAACACTTTTTGGTGGAATCTGCAAAGTGATATTTGGGAGCCTATTGAGGCCCATGGTGATAAAGGAATTATCCTCACATAATAACTAAGAGAAGCTTTGTGAGAAACTGCATTGCCATGTGTGAATGCAACTCACAGAGTTACACGTTTCTCTCAGTGATCAGTTTGTTAGCACAGTTTTCTGGAAATCTGCAATTAGATACTTCATAGCGCAATGAACATTACAGTGACAAAGGAAATTTCCACAGATGAAAACTAGAAAGAAGCTTTCTTAGAAACTTCTTGGTGATGTGTGAATTCATCTCACAGAGTTACACTTATGTTTCGTGGAGCAGTCCATTAACACTGTCTTTGGGGAAACTGAGAAGGGCTTCTTTGGATCACATTGAGGCCTACGCTGATAAAGGAAATTTCATCCGTTCAAAACGTGAAAGAAGCTTTCTGAGAAACTTCTTTCTGATCTGTGAGTTCATCTCACAGAGTTACAACCTCTGCCTTAAGAAGCAGTTTGCTAACACTTTTTGGTGGAATCTGCAAAGTGATATTTGGGAGCCTATTGAGGCCCATGGTGATAAAGGAATTATCCTAATAACTAAAGAGAAGCTTTCTGAGAAACTGCATTGCCATGTGTGAATGCAACTCACAGAGTTACACGTTTCTCTTCAGTGATCAGTTTGTTAGCACAGTTTTCTGGAAATCTGCAATTAGATACTTCACAGCGCAATGAACATTACAGTGACAAAGGAAATTTCCACAGATGAAAACTAGAAAGAAGCTTTCTTAGAAACTTCTTGGTGATGTGTGAATTCATCTCACAGAGTTACACTTATGTTTCGTGGAGCAGTCCATTAACACTGTCTTTGGGAAACTGAGAAGGGCTTCTTTGGATCACATTGAGGCCTACGCTGATAAAGGAAATTCATCCGTTCAAAACGGGAAAGAAGCTTTCTGAGAAACTCTTTCTGATCTGTGAGTTCATCTCACAGAGTTACACCTCTGCCTCAAGAAGCAGTTGCTAACACTCTTTCTTGGAATCTGCAAAGTGATATTTGGGAGCCTATTGGGGCCCATGGTGATAAAGGAATTATCCTCACATAATAACTAAAGAGAAGCTTTGTGAGAAACTGCATTGCCATGTGTGAATGCAACTCACAGAGTTACGCCAGTGTTTTTTGGGGCCGTTTCTTAGGACGTTTCCGTGGATTCCGAGAAGTGATATTTCAGATAGCTTTGAAGAATAGAAGGAGAAAACTAATATACTCCAAGAGAAAGCGGAACCAAGCTTTCTGCGAAACTGCTTTGTGATATGTGAATTCATTTCACAGTGTTCTATCACCCTTTCTCGGGGAGTTTCCTAGCACTCATTTTGAGGAATCTCAGATGTGATGTCTTGGATATCGTTGAATCGCATGCTGAATAAGGAACTATCCTCAGAGAAACCTGCAGAGAAGCCTTCTCAGAAACTTCTTTGTTGTGGGTGAATTCAGCCCACAGATGTCCATCATTGTTTCCACTGAGAAACTTGCTAGCAGAGTTTTCGCAGAATCTGCAATAGGACACACGGTGGCGCTCCAAGACCACAAATAACCTCGTCTTACTAAAGTGGGAAGCTTTCTGAGAAACCGCTTTGTGATGTGTGAATTCAACTCACTAAGTTGCAGCTGTATTTCGTGGGGCCGTGGCCTAGCCCTATTTGTGTGGAATCTGAGAACAGATATTCCCGATCCCTTTGAAAACAAGTGGGCCAATGGAAACATCTTCCAATAAAAATGAGAAAGAAGCTTTCTGAGAAACTTCTTTCTGATCTGTGAGTTCATCTCACAGAGTTACCACCTCTGCCCAAAGAAGCAGATGGCTAACACTCTGTTCGTGTAATCTGCAAAATGATATTTGGGAGCCTATTGGGGCCCATGGTGATAAAGGAATTATCCTCACATAATAACTAAAGAGAAGCTTTCTGAGAAACTGCATTGCCATGTGTGAATGCAACTCACAGAGTTATACGTTTCTCTTCAGTGATCAGTTTTGTTAGCACAGTTTTCTGGAAATCTGCAATTAGATACTTCACAGCGCAATGAACATTACAGTGACAAAGTAAATTTCCACAGATGAAAACTAGAAAGAAGCTTTCTTAGAAACTTCTTGGTGATGTGTGAATTCATCTCACAGAGTTACACTTATGTTTCGTGGAGCAGTCCATTAACACTGTCTTTGGGGAATCTGAGAAGGGCTTCTTTGGATCACATTGAGGCCTACGCTGATAAAGGAAATTTCATCCGTTCAAAACGTGAAAGAAGCTTTCTGAGAAACTTCTTTCTGATCTGTGAGTTCATCTCACAGAGTTACAACCTCTGCCTTAAGAAGCAGTTTGCTAACACTTTTTGGTGGAATCTGCAAAGTGATATTTGGGAGCCTATTGAGGCCCATGGTGATAAAGGAATTATCCTCACATAATAACTAAGGAGAAGCTTTCTGAGAAACTGCATTGCCATGTGTGAATGCAACTCACAGAGTTACACGTTTCTCTTCAGTGATCAGTTTGTTAGCACAGTTTCTGAAAATCTGCAATTAGATACTTCATAGCGCAATGAACATTACAGTGACAAAGGAAATTTCCACAGATGAAAACTAGAAAGAAGCTTTCTTAGAAACTTCTTGGTGATGTGTGAATTCATCTCACAGAGTTACACTTATGTTTCGTGGAGCAGTCCATTAACACTGTCTTTGGGAAACTGAGAAGGGCTTCTTTGGATCACATTGAGGCCTACGCTGATAAAGGAATTCATCCGTTCAAAACGTGAAAGAAGCTTTCTGAGAAACTTCTTTCTGATCTGTGAGTTCATCTCACAGAGTGTACAACCTCTGCCTTAAAGAAGCAGTTTTGCTAACACTTTTTGGTGGAATCTGCAAAGTGATAGTTGGGAGCCTATTGAGGCCCATGGTGATAAAGGAATTATCCTCACATAATAACTAAGGAGAAGCTTTCTGAGAAACTGCATTGCCATGTGTGAATGCAACTCACAGAGTTACACGTTTCTCTTCAGTGATCAGTTTGTTAGCACAGTTTTCTGGAAATCTGCAATTAGATACTTCACAGCGCAATGAACATTACAGTGACAAAGGAAATTTCCACAGATGAAAACTAGAAAGAAGCTTTCTTAGAAACTTCTTGGTGATGTGTGAATTCATCTCACAGAGTTACACTTATGTTTCGTGGAGCAGTCCATTAACACTGTCTTTGGGGAAACTGAGAAGGGCTTCTTTGGATCACATTGAGGCCTACGCTGATAAAGGAAATTTCATCCGTTCAAAACGTGAAAGAAGCTTTCTGAGAAACTTCTTTCTGATCTGTGAGTTCATCTCACAGAGTTACAACCTCTGCCTTAAGAAGCAGTTTGCTAACACTTTTTGGTGGAATCTGCAAAGTGATAATTGGGAGCCTATTGAGGCCCATGGTGATAAAGGAATTATCCTCACATAATAACTAAGGAGAAGCTTTCTGAGAAACTACATTGCCATGTGTGAATGCAACTCACAGAGTTACACGTTTCTCTTCAGTGATCAGTTTGTTAGCAGAGTTTTCTGGAAATCTGCAATTAGATACTTCATAGCGCAATGAACATTACAGTGACAAAGGAAATTTCCACAGATGAAAACTAGAAAGAAGCTTTCTTAGAAACTTCTTGGTGATGTGTGAATTCATCTCACAGAGTTACACTTATGTTTCGTGGAGCAGTCCATTAACACTGTCTTTGGGGAAACTGAGAAGGGCTTCTTTGGATCACATTGAGGCCTACGCTGATAAAGGAATTTCATCCGTTCAAAACGTGAAAGAAGCTTTCTGAGAAACTTCTTTCTGATCTGTGAGTTCATCTCACAGAGTTACAACCTCTGCCTTAAAGAAGCAGTTTGCTAACACTTTTTTGGTGGAATCTGCAAAGTGATAATGGGAGCCTATTGAGGCCCATGGTGATAAAGGAATTATCCTCACATAATAACTAAGGAGAAGCTTTCTGAGAAACTGCATTGCCATGTGTGAATGCAACTCACAGAGTTACACGTTTCTCTTCAGTGATCAGTTGTTAGCACAGTTTTCTGGAAATCTGCAATTAGATACTTCATAGCGCAATGAACATTACAGTGACAAAGGAAATTTCCACAGATGAAAACTAGAAAGAAGCTTTCTTAGAAACTTCTTGGTGATGTGTGAATTCATCTCACAGAGTTACACTTATGTTTCGTGGAGCAGTCCATTAACACTGTCTTTGGGGAAACTGAGAAGGGCTTCTTTGGATCACATTGAGGCCTACGCTGATAAAGGAAATTTCATCCGTTCAAAACGTGAAAGAAGCTTTCTGAGAACTTCTTTCTGATCTGTGAGTTCATCTCACAGAGTTACAACCTCTGCCTTAAGAAGCAGTTTGCTAACACTTTTTGGTGGAATCTGCAAAGTGATATTTGGGAGCCTATTGAGGCCCATGGTGATAAAGGAATTATCCTCACATAATAACTAAAGAGAAGCTTTCTGAGAAACTGCATTGCCATGTGTGAATGCAACTCACAGAGTTACACGTTTCTCTTCAGTGATCAGTTTGTTAGCACAGTTTTCTGGAAATCTGCAATTAGATACTTCATAGCGCAATGAACATTACAGTGACAAAGGAAATTTCCACAGATGAAAACTAGAAAGAAGCTTTCTTAGAAACTTCTTGGTGATGTGTGAATTCATCTCACAGAGTTACACTTATGTTTCGTGGAGCAGTCCATTAACACTGTCTTTGGGGAAACTGAGAAGGGCTTCTTTGGATCACATTGAGGCCTACGCTGATAAAGGAAATTTCATCCGTTCAAAACGTGAAAGAAGCTTTCTGAGAAACTTCTTTCTGATCTGTGAGTTCATCTCACAGAGTTACAACCTCTGCCTCAAGAAGCAGTTTGCTAACACTCTTTTCGTGGAATCTGCAAAGTGATATTTGGGAGCCTATTGGGGCCCATGGTGATAAAGGAATTATCCTCACATAATAACTAAAGAGAAGCTTTGTGAGAAACTGCATTGCCATGTGTGAATGCAACTCACAGAGTTACGCCAGTGTTTTTTGGGGCCGTTTCTTAGGACTGTTTCCGTGGATTCCGAGAAGTGATATTTCAGATAGCTTTGAAGAATAGAAGGAGAAAACTAATATACTCCAAGAGAAAGCGGAACCAAGCTTTCTGCGAAACTGCTTTGTGATATGTGAATTCATTTCACAGTGTTCTATCACCCTTTCTCGGGGCAGTTTCCTAGCACTCATTTTGAGGAATCTCAGATGTGATGTCTTGGATATCGTTGAATCGCATGCTGAATAAGGAACTATCCTCAGAGAAACCTGCAGAGAAGCCTTCTCAGAAACTTCTTTGTTGTGGGTGAATTCAGCCCACAGATGTCCATCATTGTTTCCACTGAGAAACTTGCTAGCAGAGTTTTCGCAGAATCTGCAATAGGACACACGGTGGCGCTCCAAGACCACAAATAACCTCGTCTTACTAAAGTGGGAAGCTTTCTGAGAAACCGCTTTGTGATGTGTGAATTCAACTCACTAAGTTGCAGCTGTATTTCGTGGGGCCGTGGCCTAGCCCTATTTGTGTGGAATCTGAGAACAGATATTCCCGATCCCTTTGAAAACAATGGGGCCAATGGAAACATCTTCCAATAAAAATGAGAAAGAAGCTTTCTGAGAAACTTCTTTCTGATCTGTGAGTTCATCTCACAGAGTTACCACCTCTGCCCAAAGAAGCAGATGGCTAACACTCTGTTCGTGTAATCTGCAAAATGATATTTGGGAGCCTATTGGGGCCCATGGTGATAAAGGAATTATCCTCACATAATAACTAAAGAGAAGCTTTCTGAGAAACTGCATTGCCATGTGTGAATGCAACTCACAGAGTTATACGTTTCTCTTCAGTGATCAGTTTGTTAGCACAGTTTTCTGGAAATCTGCAATTAGATACTTCATAGCGCAATGAACATTACAGTGACAAAGGAAATTTCCACAGATGAAAACTAGAAAGAAGCTTTCTTAGAAACTTCTTGGTGATGTGTGAATTCATCTCACAGAGTTACACTTATGTTTCGTGGAGCAGTCCATTAACACTGTCTTTGGGGAAACTGAGAAGGGCTTCTTTGGATCACATTGAGGCCTACGCTGATAAAGGAAATTTCATCCGTTCAAAACGTGAAAGAAGCTTTCTGAGAAAGTTCTTTCTGATCTGTGAGTTCATCTCACAGAGTTACAACCTCTGCCTTAAGAAGCAGTTTGCTAACACTTTTTGGTGGAATCTGCAAAGTGATATTTGGGAGCCTATTGAGGCCCATGGTGATAAAGGAATTATCCTCACATAATAACTAAGGAGAAGCTTTCTGAGAAACTGCATTGCCATGTGTGAATGCAACTCACAGAGTTACACGTTTCTCTTCAGTGATCAGTTTGTTAGCACAGTTTTCTGGAAATCTGCAATTAGATACTTCATAGCGCAATGAACATTACAGTGACAAAGGAAATTTCCACAGATGAAAACTAGAAAGAAGCTTTCTTAGAAACTTCTTGGTGATGTGTGAATTCATCTCACAGAGTTACACTTATGTTTCGTGGAGCAGTCCATTAACACTGTCTTTGGGGAAACTGAGAAGGGCTTCTTTGGATCACATTGAGGCCTACGCTGATAAAGGAAATTTCATCCGTTCAAAACGTGAAAGAAGCTTTCTGAGAAACTTCTTTCTGATCTGTGAGTTCATCTCACAGAGTTACAACCTCTGCCTTAAGAAGCAGTTTGCTAACACTTTTTTGGTGGAATCTGCAAAGTGATATTTGGGAGCCTATTGAGGCCCATGGTGATAAAGGAATTATCCTCACATAATAACTAAGAGAAGCTTTCTGAGAAACTGCATTGCCATGTGTGAATGCAACTCACAGAGTTACACGTTTCTCTTCAGTGATCAGTTGTTAGCACAGTTTTCTGGAAATCTGCAATTAGATACTTCACTAGCGCAATGAACATTACAGTGACAAAGGAAATTTCCACAGATGAAAACTAGAAAGAAGCTTTCTTAGAAACTTCTTGGTGATGTGTGAATTCATCTCACAGAGTTACACTTATGTTTCGTGGAGCAGTCCATTAACACTGTCTTTGGGGAAACTGAGAAGGGCTTCTTTGGATCACATTGAGGCCTACGCTGATAAAGGAAATTTCATCCGTTCAAAACGTGAAAGAAGCTTTCTGAGAAACTTCTTTCTGATCTGTGAGTTCATCTCACAGAGTTACAACCTCTGCCTCAAGAAGCAGTTTGCTAACACTCTTTTCTTGGAATCTGCAAAGTGATATTTGGGAGCCTATTGGGGCCCATGGTGATAAAGGAATTATCCTCACATAATAACTAAAGAGAAGCTTTGTGAGAAACTGCATTGCCATGTGTGAATGCAACTCACAGAGTTACGCCAGTGTTTTTTGGGGCCGTTTCTTAGGACTGTTTCCGTGGATTCCGAGAAGTGATATTTCAGATAGCTTTGAAGAATAGAAGGAGAAAACTAATATACTCCAAGAGAAAGCGGAACCAAGCTTTCTGCGAAACTGCTTTGTGATATGTGAATTCATTTCACAGTGTTCTATCACCCTTTCTCGGGGCAGTTTCCTAGCACTCATTTTGAGGAATCTCAGATGTGATGTCTTGGATATCGTTGAATCGCATGCTGAATAAGGAACTATCCTCAGAGAAACCTGCAGAGAAGCCTTCTCAGAAACTTCTTTGTTGTGGGTGAATTCAGCCCACAGATGTCCATCATTGTTTCCACTGAGAAACTTGCTAGCAGAGTTTTCGCAGAATCTGCAATAGGACACACGGTGGCGCTCCAAGACCACAAATAACCTCGTCTTACTAAAGTGGGAAGCTTTCTGAGAAACCGCTTTGTGATGTGTGAATTCAACTCACTAAGTTGCAGCTGTATTTCGTGGGGCCGTGGCCTAGCCCTATTTGTGTGGAATCTGAGAACAGATATTCCCGATCCCTTTGAAAACAATGGGGCCAATGGAAACATCTTCCAATAAAAATGAGAAAGAAGCTTTCTGAGAAACTTCTTTCTGATCTGTGAGTTCATCTCACAGAGTTACCACCTCTGCCCAAAGAAGCAGATGGCTAACACTCTGTTCGTGTAATCTGCAAAATGATATTTGGGAGCCTATTGGGGCCCATGGTGATAAAGGAATTATCCTCACATAATAACTAAAGAGAAGCTTTCTGAGAAACTGCATTGCCATGTGTGAATGCAACTCACAGAGTTATACGTTTCTCTTCAGTGATCAGTTTGTTAGCACAGTTTTCTGGAAATCTGCAATTAGATACTTCACTAGCGCAATGAACATTACAGTGACAAAGGAAATTTCCACAGATGAAAACTAGAAAGAAGCTTTCTTAGAAACTTCTTGGTGATGTGTGAATTCATCTCACAGAGTTACACTTATGTTTCGTGGAGCAGTCCATTAACACTGTCTTTGGGGAATCTGAGAAGGGCTTCTTTGGATCACATTGAGGCCTACGCTGATAAAGGAAATTTCATCCGTTCAAAACGTGAAAGAAGCTTTTGAGAAACTTCTTTCTGATCTGTGAGTTCATCTCACAGAGTTACAACCTCTGCCTTAAGAAGCAGTTTGCTAACACTTTTTGGTGGAATCTGCAAAGTGATATTTGGGAGCCTATTGAGGCCCATGGTGATAAAGGAATTATCCTCACATAATAACTAAGGAGAAGCTTTCTGAGAAACTGCATTGCCATGTGTGAATGCAACTCACAGAGTTACACGTTTCTCTTCAGTGATCAGTTTGTTAGCACAGTTTTCTGGAAATCTGCAATTAGATACTTCATAGCGCAATGAACATTACAGTGACAAAGGAAATTTCCACAGATGAAAACTAGAAAGAAGCTTTCTTAGAAACTTCTTGGTGATGTGTGAATTCATCTCACAGAGTTACACTTATGTTTCGTGGAGCAGTCCATTAACACTGTCTTTGGGGAAACTGAGAAGGGCTTCTTTGGATCACATTGAGGCCTACGCTGATAAAGGAAATTTCATCCGTTCAAAACGTGAAAGAAGCTTTCTGAGAAACTTCTTTCTGATCTGTGAGTTCATCTCACAGAGTTACAACCTCTGCCTTAAGAAGCAGTTTGCTAACACTTTTTGGTGGAATCTGCAAAGTGATATTTGGGAGCCTATTGAGGCCCATGGTGATAAAGGAATTATCCTCACATAATAACTAAAGAGAAGCTTTCTGAGAAACTGCATTGCCATGTGTGAATGCAACTCACAGAGTTACACGTTTCTCTTCAGTGATCAGTTTGTTAGCACAGTTTTCTGGAAATCTGCAATTAGATACTTCACAGCGCAATGAACATTACAGTGACAAAGGAAATTTCCACAGATGAAAACTAGAAAGAAGCTTTCTTAGAAACTTCTTGGTGATGTGTGAATTCATCTCACAGAGTTACACTTATGTTTCGTGGAGCAGTCCATTAACACTGTCTTTGGGGAAACTGAGAAGGGCTTCTTTGGATCACATTGAGGCCTACGCTGATAAAGGAAATTTCATCCGTTCAAAACGTGAAAGAAGCTTTCTGAGAAACTTCTTTCTGATCTGTGAGTTCATCTCACAGAGTTACAACCTCTGCCTTAAGAAGCAGTTTGCTAACACTTTTTGGTGGAATCTGCAAAGTGATATTTGGGAGCCT
This sequence comes from Rhinopithecus roxellana, assembly GCF_007565055.1. Lineage (NCBI taxonomy): Eukaryota > Metazoa > Chordata > Mammalia > Primates > Cercopithecidae > Rhinopithecus > Rhinopithecus roxellana. Next base: position 11,512 of record NW_022144302.1, read on the forward strand.
ATTGAGGCCCATGGTGATAAAGGAATTATCCTCACATAATAACTAAGGAGAAGCTTTCTGAGAAACTGCATTGCCATGTGTGAATGCAACTCACAGAGTTACACGTTTCTCTTCAGTGATCAGTTTGTTAGCACAGTTTTCTGGAAATCTGCAATTAGATACTTCATAGCGCAATGAACATTACAGTGACAAAGGAAATTTCCACAGATGAAAACTAGAAAGAAGCTTTCTTAGAAACTTCTTGGTGATGTGTGAATTCATCTCACAGAGTTACACTTATGTTTCGTGGAGCAGTCCATTAACACTGTCTTTGGGGAAACTGAGAAGGGCTTCTTTGGATCACATTGAGGCCTACGCTGATAAAGGAAATTTCATCCGTTCAAAACGTGAAAGAAGCTTTCTGAGAAACTTCTTTCTGATCTGTGAGTTCATCTCACAGAGTTACAACCTCTGCCTTAAGAAGCAGTTTGCTAACACTTTTTTGGTGGAATCTGCAAAGTGATATTTGGGAGCCTATTGAGGCCCATGGTGATAAAGGAATTATCCTCACATAATAACTAAGAGAAGCTTTCTGAGAAACTGCATTGCCATGTGTGAATGCAACTCACAGAGTTACACGTTTCTCTTCAGTGATCAGTTTGTTAGCACAGTTTTCTGGAAATCTGCAATTAGATACTTCATAGCGCAATGAACATTACAGTGACAAAGGAAATTTCCACAGATGAAAACTAGAAAGAAGCTTTCTTAGAAACTTCTTGGTGATGTGTGAATTCATCTCACAGAGTTACACTTATGTTTCGTGGAGCAGTCCATTAACACTGTCTTTGGGGAATCTGAGAAGGGCTTCTTTGGATCACATTGAGGCCTACGCTGATAAAGGAAATTTCATCCGTTCAAAACGTGAAAGAAGCTTTCTGAGAAACTTCTTTCTGATCTGTGAGTTCATCTCACAGAGTTACAACCTCTGCCTCAAGAAGCAGTTTGCTAACACTCTTTCTTGGAATCTGCAAAGTGATATTTGGGAGCCTATTGGGGCCCATGGTGATAAAGGAATTATCCTCACATAATAACTAAAGAGAAGCTTTGTGAGAAACTGCATTGCCATGTGTGAATGCAACTCACAGAGTTACGCCAGTGTTTTTTGGGGCCGTTTCTTAGGACTGTTTCCGTGGATTCCGAGAAGTGATATTTCAGATAGCTTTGAAGAATAGAAGGAGAAAACTAATATACTCCAAGAGAAAGCGGAACCAAGCTTTCTGCGAAACTGCTTTGTGATATGTGAATTCATTTCACAGTGTTCTATCACCCTTTCTCGGGGAGTTTCCTAGCACTCATTTTGAGGAATCTCAGATGTGATGTCTTGGATATCGTTGAATCGCATGCTGAATAAGGAACTATCCTCAGAGAAACCTGCAGAGAAGCCTTCTCAGAAACTTCTTTGTTGTGGGTGAATTCAGCCCACAGATGTCCATCATTGTTTCCACTGAGAAACTTGCTAGCAGAGTTTTCGCAGAATCTGCAATAGGACACACGGTGGCGCTCCAAGACCACAAATAACCTCGTCTTACTAAAGTGGGAAGCTTTCTGAGAAACCGCTTTGTGATGTGTGAATTCAACTCACTAAGTTGCAGCTGTATTTCGTGGGGCCGTGGCCTAGCCCTATTTGTGTGGAATCTGAGAACAGATATTCCCGATCCCTTTGAAAACAATGGGGCCAATGGAAACATCTTCCAATAAAAATGAGAAAGAAGCTTTCTGAGAAACTTCTTTCTGATCTGTGAGTTCATCTCACAGAGTTACCACCTCTGCCCAAAGAAGCAGATGGCTAACACTCTGTTCGTGTAATCTGCAAAATGATATTTGGGAGCCTATTGGGGCCCATGGTGATAAAGGAATTATCCTCACATAATAACTAAAGAGAAGCTTTCTGAGAAACTGCATTGCCATGTGTGAATGCAACTCACAGAGTTATACGTTTCTCTTCAGTGATCAGTTTGTTAGCACAGTTTTCTGGAAATCTGCAATTAGATACTTCATAGCGCAATGAACATTACAGTGACAAAGGAAATTTCCACAGATGAAAACTAGAAAGAAGCTTTCTTAGAAACTTCTTGGTGATGTGTGAATTCATCTCACAGAGTTACACTTATGTTTCGTGGAGCAGTCCATTAACACTGTCTTTGGGGAATCTGAGAAGGGCTTCTTTGGATCACATTGAGGCCTACGCTGATAAAGGAATTTCATCCGTTCAAAACGTGAAAGAAGCTTTCTGAGAAACTTCTTTCTGATCTGTGAGTTCATCTCACAGAGTTACAACCTCTGCCTTAAGAAGCAGTTTGCTAACACTTTTTGGTGGAATCTGCAAAGTGATATTGGGAGCCTATTGAGGCCCATGGTGATAAAGGAATTATCCTCACATAATAACTAAAGAGAAGCTTTCTGAGAAACTGCATTGCCATGTGTGAATGCAACTCACAGAGTTACACGTTTCTCTTCAGTGATCAGTTTGTTAGCACAGTTTTCTGGAAATCTGCAATTAGATACTTCATAGCGCAATGAACATTACAGTGACAAAGGAAATTTCCACAGATGAAAACTAGAAAGAAGCTTTCTTAGAAACTTCTTGGTGATGTGTGAATTCATCTCACAGAGTTACACTTATGTTTCGTGGAGCAGTCCATTAACACTGTCTTTGGGGAAACTGAGAAGGGCTTCTTGGATCACATTGAGGCCTACGCTGATAAAGGAAATTTCATCCGTTCAAAACGTGAAAGAAGCTTTCTGAGAAACTTCTTTCTGATCTGTGAGTTCATCTCACAGAGTTACAACCTCTGCCTTAAGAAGCAGTTTGCTAACACTTTTTTGGTGGAATCTGCAAAGTGATATTTGGGAGCCTATTGAGGCCATGGTGATAAAGGAATTATCCTCACATAATAACTAAGGAGAAGCTTTCTGAGAAACTGCATTGCCATGTGTGAATGCAACTCACAGAGTTACACGTTTCTCTTCAGTGATCAGTTTGTTAGCACAGTTTTCTGGAAATCTGCAATTAGATACTTCACAGCGCAATGAACATTACAGTGACAAAGGAAATTTCCACAGATGAAAACTAGAAAGAAGCTTTCTTAGAAACTTCTTGGTGATGTGTGAATTCATCTCACAGAGTTACACTTATGTTTCGTGGAGCAGTCCATTAACACTGTCTTTGGGGAAACTGAGAAGGGCTTCTTTGGATCACATTGAGGCCTACGCTGATAAAGGAAATTTCATCCGTTCAAAACGTGAAAGAAGCTTTCTGAGAAACTTCTTTCTGATCTGTGAGTTCATCTCACAGAGTTACAACCTCTGCCTCAAGAAGCAGTTTGCTAACACTCTTTTCTTGGAATCTGCAAAGTGATATTTGGGAGCCTATTGGGGCCCATGGTGATAAAGGAATTATCCTCACATAATAACTAAAGAGAAGCTTTGTGAGAAACTGCATTGCCATGTGTGAATGCAACTCACAGAGTTACGCCAGTGTTTTTTGGGGCCGTTTCTTAGGACTGTTTCCGTGGATTCCGAGAAGTGATATTTCAGATAGCTTTGAAGAATAGAAGGAGAAAACTAATATACTCCAAGAGAAAGCGGAACCAAGCTTTCTGCGAAACTGCTTTGTGATATGTGAATTCATTTCACAGTGTTCTATCACCCTTTCTCGGGGGAGTTTCCTAGCACTCATTTTGAGGAATCTCAGATGTGATGTCTTGGATATCGTTGAATCGCATGCTGAATAAGGAACTATCCTCAGAGAAACCTGCAGAGAAGCCTTCTCAGAAACTTCTTTGTTGTGGGTGAATTCAGCCCACAGATGTCCATCATTGTTTCCACTGAGAAACTTGCTAGCAGAGTTTTCGCAGAATCTGCAATAGGACACACGGTGGCGCTCCAAGACCACAAATAACCTCGTCTTACTAAAGTGGGAAGCTTTCTGAGAAACCGCTTTGTGATGTGTGAATTCAACTCACTAAGTTGCAGCTGTATTTCGTGGGGCCGTGGCCTAGCCCTATTTGTGTGGAATCTGAGAACAGATATTCCCGATCCCTTTGAAAACAATGGGGCCAATGGAAACATCTTCCAATAAAAATGAGAAAGAAGCTTTCTGAGAAACTTCTTTCTGATCTGTGAGTTCATCTCACAGAGTTACCACCTCTGCCCAAAGAAGCAGATGGCTAACACTCTGTTCGTGTAATCTGCAAAATGATATTTGGGAGCCTATTGGGGCCCATGGTGATAAAGGAATTATCCTCACATAATAACTAAAGAGAAGCTTTCTGAGAAACTGCATTGCCATGTGTGAATGCAACTCACAGAGTTATACGTTTCTCTTCAGTGATCAGTTTGTTAGCACAGTTTTCTGGAAATCTGCAATTAGATACTTCACTAGCGCAATGAACATTACAGTGACAAAGGAAATTTCCACAGATGAAAACTAGAAAGAAGCTTTCTTAGAAACTTCTTGGTGATGTGTGAATTCATCTCACAGAGTTACACTTATGTTTCGTGGAGCAGTCCATTAACACTGTCTTTGGGGAATCTGAGAAGGGCTTCTTTGGATCACATTGAGGCCTACGCTGATAAAGGAAATTTCATCCGTTCAAAACGTGAAAGAAGCTTTCTGAGAAACTTCTTTCTGATCTGTGAGTTCATCTCACAGAGTTACAACCTCTGCCTTAAGAAGCAGTTTGCTAACACTTTTTGGTGGAATCTGCAAAGTGATATTTGGGAGCCTATTGAGGCCCATGGTGATAAAGGAATTATCCTCACATAATAACTAAGAGAAGCTTTCTGAGAAACTGCATTGCCATGTGTGAATGCAACTCACAGAGTTACACGTTTCTCTTCAGTGATCAGTTTGTTAGCACAGTTTTCTGGAAATCTGCAATTAGATACTTCACAGCGCAATGAACATTACAGTGACAAAGGAAATTTCCACAGATGAAAACTAGAAAGAAGCTTTCTTAGAAACTTCTTGGTGATGTGTGAATTCATCTCACAGAGTTACACTTATGTTTCGTGGAGCAGTCCATTAACAATGTCTTTGGGGAACTGAGAAGGGCTTCTTTGGATCACATTGAGGCCTACGCTGATAAAGGAAATTTCATCCGTTCAAAACGTGAAAGAAGCTTTCTGAGAAACTTCTTTCTGATCTGTGAGTTCATCTCACAGAGTTACAACCTCTGCCTTAAGAAGCAGTTTGCTAACAATTTTTGGTGGAATCTGCAAAGTGATATTTGGGAGCCTATTGAGGCCCATGGTGATAAAGGAATTATCCTCACATAATAACTAAGGAGAAGCTTTCTGAGAAACTGCATTGCCATGTGTGAATGCAACTCACAGAGTTACACGTTGCTCTTCAGTGATCAGTTTGTTAGCACAGTTTTCTGGAAATCTGCAATTAGATACTTCATAGCGCAATGAACATTACAGTGACAAAGGAAATTTCCACAGATGAAAACTAGAAAGAAGCTTTCTTAGAAACTTCTTGGTGATGTGTGAATTCATCTCACAGAGTTACACTTATGTTTCGTGGAGCAGTCCATTAACACTGTCTTTGGGGAACTGAGAAGGGCTTCTTTGGATCACATTGAGGCCTACGCTGATAAAGGAAATTTCATCCGTTCAAAACGTGAAAGAAGCTTTCTGAGAAACTTCTTTCTGATCTGTGAGTTCATCTCACAGAGTTACAACCTCTGCCTTAAGAAGCAGTTTGCTAACACTTTTTTGGTGGAATCTGCAAAGTGATATTTGGGAGCCTATTGAGGCCCATGGTGATAAAGGAATTATCCTCACATAATAACTAAGAGAAGCTTTCTGAGAAACTGCATTGCCATGTGTGAATGCAACTCACAGAGTTACACGTTTCTCTTCAGTGATCAGTTTGTTAGCACAGTTTTCTGGAAATCTGCAATTAGATACTTCATAGCGCAATGAACATTACAGTGACAAAGGAAATTTCCACAGATGAAAACTAGAAAGAAGCTTTCTTAGAAACTTCTTGGTGATGTGTGAATTCATCTCACAGAGTTACACTTATGTTTCGTGGAGCAGTCCATTAACACTGTCTTTGGGGAAACTGAGAAGGGCTTCTTTGGATCACATTGAGGCCTACGCTGATAAAGGAAATTTCATCCGTTCAAAACGTGAAAGAAGCTTTCTGAGAAACTTCTTTCTGATCTGTGAGTTCATCTCACAGAGTTACAACCTCTGCCTCAAGAAGCAGTTTGCTAACACTCTTTTCTTGGAATCTGCAAAGTGATATTTGGGAGCCTATTGGGGCCCATGGTGATAAAGGAATTATCCTCACATAATAACTAAAGAGAAGCTTTGTGAGAAACTGCATTGCCATGTGTGAATGCAACTCACAGAGTTACGCCAGTGTTTTTTGGGGCCGTTTCTTAGGACTGTTTCCGTGGATTCCGAGAAGTGATATTTCAGATAGCTTTGAAGAATAGAAGGAGAAAACTAATATACTCCAAGAGAAAGCGGAACCAAGCTTTCTGCGAAACTGCTTTGTGATATGTGAATTCATTTCACAGTGTTCTATCACCCTTTCTCGGGGGAGTTTCCTAGCACTCATTTTGAGGAATCTCAGATGTGATGTCTTGGATATCGTTGAATCGCATGCTGAATAAGGAACTATCCTCAGAGAAACCTGCAGAGAAGCCTTCTCAGAAACTTCTTTGTTGTGGGTGAATTCAGCCCACAGATGTCCATCATTGTTTCCACTGAGAAACTTGCTAGCAGAGTTTTCGCAGAATCTGCAATAGGACACACGGTGGCGCTCCAAGACCACAAATAAACCTCGTCTTACTAAAGTGGGAAGCTTTCTGAGAAACCGCTTTGTGATGTGTGAATTCAACTCACTAAGTTGCAGCTGTATTTCGTGGGGCCGTGGCCTAGCCCTATTTGTGTGGAATCTGAGAACAGATATTCCCGATCCCTTTGAAAACAATGGGGCCAATGGAAACATCTTCCAATAAAAATGAGAAAGAAGCTTTCTGAGAAACTTCTTTCTGATCTGTGAGTTCATCTCACAGAGTTACCACCTCTGCCCAAAGAAGCAGATGGCTAACACTCTGTTCGTGTAATCTGCAAAATGATATTTGGGAGCCTATTGGGGCCCATGGTGATAAAGGAATTATCCTCACATAATAACTAAGAGAAGCTTTCTGAGAAACTGCATTGCCATGTGTGAATGCAACTCACAGAGTTATACGTTTCTCTTCAGTGATCAGTTTGTTAGCACAGTTTTCTGGAAATCTGCAATTAGATACTTCATAGCGCAATGAACATTACAGTGACAAAGGAAATTTCCACAGATGAAAACTAGAAAGAAGCTTTCTTAGAAACTTCTTGGTGATGTGTGAATTCATCTCACAGAGTTACACTTATGTTTCGTGGAGCAGTCCATTAACACTGTCTTTGGGGAATCTGAGAAGGGCTTCTTTGGATCACATTGAGGCCTACGCTGATAAAGGAAATTTTCATCCGTTCAAAACGTGAAAGAAGCTTTCTGAGAAACTTCTTTCTGATCTGTGAGTTCATCTCACAGAGTTACAACCTCTGCCTTAAGAAGCAGTTTGCTAACACTTTTTGGTGAATCTGCAAAGTGATATTTGGGAGCCTATTGAGGCCCATGGTGATAAAGGAATATCCTCACATAATAACTAAAGAGAAGCTTTCTGAGAAACTGCATTGCCATGTGTGAATGCAACTCACAGAGTTACACGTTTCTCTTCAGTGATCAGTTTGTTAGCACAGTTTTCTGGAAATCTGCAATTAGATACTTCATAGCGCAATGAACATTACAGTGACAAAGGAAATTTCCACAGATGAAAACTAGAAAGAAGCTTTCTTAGAAACTTCTTGGTGATGTGTGAATTCATCTCACAGAGTTACACTTATGTTTCGTGGAGCAGTCCATTAACACTGTCTTTGGGGAAACTGAGAAGGGCTTCTTTGGATCACATTGAGGCCTACGCTGATAAAGGAAATTTCATCCGTTCAAAACGTGAAAGAAGCTTTCTGAGAAACTTCTTTCTGATCTGTGAGTTCATCTCACAGAGTTACAACCTCTGCCTTAAGAAGCAGTTTGCTAACACTTTTTTGGTGGAATCTGCAAAGTGATATTTGGGAGCCTATTGAGGCCCATGGTGATAAAGGAATTATCCTCACATAATAACTAAGAGAAGCTTTCTGAGAAACTGCATTGCCATGTGTGAATGCAACTCACAGAGTTTACACGTTTCTCTTCAGTGATCAGTTTTCTTAGCACAGTTTTCTGGAAATCTGCAATTAGATACTTCACAGCGCAATGAACATACAGTGACAAAGGAAATTTCCACAGATGAAAATTAGAAAGAAGCTTTCTTAGAAACTTCTTGGTGATGTGTGAATTCATCTCACAGAGTTACACTTATGTTTCGTGGAGCAGTCCACTAACACTGTCTTTGGGGAAACTGAGAAGGGCTTCTTTGGATCACATTGAGGCCTACGCTGATAAAGGAAATTTCATCCGTTCAAAACGTGAAAGAAGCTTTCTGAGAAACTTCTTTCTGATCTGTGAGTTCATCTCACAGAGTTACAACCTCTGCCTCAAGAAGCAGTGTGCTAACACTCTTTTCTTGGAATCTGCAAAGTGATATTTGGGAGCCTATTGGGGCCCATGGTGATAAAGGAATTATCCTCACATAATAACTAAGAGAAGCTTTGTGAGAAACTGCATTGCCATGTGTGAATGCAACTCACAGAGTTACGCCAGGGTTTTTTGGGGCCGTTTCTTAGGACTGTTTCCGTGGATTCGAGAAGTGATATTTCAGATAGCTTTGAAGAATAGAAGGAGAAAACTAATATACTCCAAGAGAAAGCGGAACCAAGCTTTCTGCGAAACTGCTTTGTGATATGTGAATTCATTTCACAGTGTTCTATCACCCTTTCTCGGGGAGTTTCCTAGCACTCATTTTGAGGAATCTCAGATGTGATGTCTGGATATCGTTGAATCGCATGCTGAATAAGGAACTATCCTCAGAGAAACCTGCAGAGAAGCCTTCTCAGAAACTTCTTTGTTGTGGGTGAATTCAGCCCACAGATGTCCATCATGTTTCCACTGAGAAACTTGCTAGCAGAGTTTTCGCAGAATCTGCAATAGGACACACGGTGGCGCTCCAAGACCACAAATAACCTCGTCTTACTAAAGTGGGAAGCTTTCTGAGAAACCGCTTTGTGATGTGTGAATTCAACTCACTAAGTTGCAGCTGTATTTCGTGGGGCCGTGGCCTAGCCCTATTTGTGTGGAATCTGAGAACAGATATTCCCGATCCCTTTGAAAACAATGGGGCCAATGGAAACATCTTCCAATAAAAATGAGAAAGAAGCTTTCTGAGAAACTTCTTTCTGATCTGTGAGTTCATCTCACAGAGTTACCACCTCTGCCCAAAGAAGCAGATGGCTAACACTCTGTTCTGTAATCTGCAAAATGATATTTGGGAGCCTATTGGGGCCCATGGTGATAAAGGAATTATCCTCACATAATAACTAAAGAGAAGCTTTCTGAGAAACTGCATTGCCCTGTGTGAATGCAACTCACAGAGTTATACGTTTCTCTTCAGTGATCAGTTTGTAGCACAGTTTTCTGGAAATCTGCAATTAGATACTTCACAGCGCAATGAACATTACAGTGACAAAGGGAAATTTCCACAGATGAAAACTAGAAAGAAGCTTTCTTAGAAACTTCTTGGTGATGTGTGAATTCATCTCACAGAGTACACTTATGTTTCGTGGAGCAGTCCATTAACACTGTCTTTGGGGAATCTGAGAAGGGCTTCTTGGATCACATTGAGGCCTACGCTGATAAAGGAAATTTCATCCGTTCAAACGGTGAAAGAAGCTTTCTGAGAAACTTCTTTCTGATCTGTGAGTTCATCTCACAGAGTTACAACCTCTGCCTCAAGAAGCAGTTGCTAACAGCTTTTCGTGGAATCTGCAAAGTGATAATTGGGAGCCTATTGGGGCCCATGGTGATAAAGGAAATATCCTCACATAATAACTAAAGAGAAGCTTTCTGAGAAACTGCATTAGCCATGTGTGAATGCAACTCACAGAGTTACACGTTTCTCTTCAGTGATCAGTTTGTTAGCACAGTTTTCTGGAAATCTGCAATTAGATACTTCCTAGCGCAATGAACATTACAGTGACAAAGGAAATATCCACAGATGAAAAACTAGAAAGAAGCTTTCTTAGAAACTTCTTGGTGAGGTGTGAATTCATCTCACAGAGTTACACTTATGTTTCGTGGAGCAGTCCATTAACACTGTCTTTGGGGAATCTGAGAAGAAGGGCTCTTTGGATCACATTGAAGGCCTACGTTGATAAAGGAATTTCATCCGTCAAAACGTGAAAGAAGCTTTCTGATAAACTTCTTTCTGATCTGTGAGTTCATCTCACAGAGTTACAACCTCTGCCTTAAGAAGCAGTTTGCTAACACTTTTTGGTGGAATCTGCAAAGTGATATTTGGGAGCCTATTGAGGCCCATGGTGATAAAGGAATTATCCTCACATAATAACTAAAGAGAAGCTGTGAGAAACTGCATTGCCCTGTGTGAATGCAACTCAGAGAGTTACAGGTTTCTCTTCAGTGATCAGTTTGTTAGCACAGTTTTCTGGAAATCTGCAATTAGATACTTCCTAGCGCAATGAACATTACAGTGACAAAGGAAATATCCACAGATGAAAACTAGAAAGAAGCTTTCTTAGAAACTTCTTGGTGATGTGTGAATTCATCTCACAGAGTTACACTTGTGTTTCGTGGAGCAGTCCATTAACACTGTCTTTGGGGAATCTGAGAAGGGCTTCTTTGGATCACATTGAGGCCTACGCTGATAAAGGAAATTTCATCCGTTCAAAACGTGAAAGAAGCTTTCTGAGAAACTTCTTTCTGATCTGTGAGTTCATCTCACAGAGTTACAACCTCTGCCTCAAGAAGCAGTTTGCTAACACGCTTTTCGTGGAATCTGCAAAGTGATATTGGGAGCCTATTGGGCCCATGGTGATAAAGCAATATCCTCACATAAAACTAAAGAGAAGCTTTCTGAGAAACTGCATTGCCATGTGTGAATGCAACTCACAGAGTTACACGTTTCTCTTCAGTGATCAGTTTGTTAGCACAGTTTTCTGGAATCTGCAATTAGATACTTCATAGCGCAATGAACATTACAGTGACAAAGGAAATTCCACAGATGAAAACTAGAAAGAAGCTTTCTTAGAAACTTCTTGGTGATGTGTGAATTCATCTCACAGAGTTACACTTATGTTTCGTGGAGCAGTCCATTAACACTGTCTTTGGGGAAACTGAGAAGGGCTTCTTTGGATCACATTGAGGCCTACGCTGATAAAGGAAATTCATCCGTTCAAAACGTGAAAGAAGCTTTCTGAGAAACTTCTTTCTGATCTGTGAGTTCATCTCACAGAGTTACAACCTCTGCCTCAAGAAGCAGTTTGCTAACACTCTTTTCGTGGAATCTGCAAATGATATTTGGGAGCCTATTGGGGCCCATGGTGAAAGGAATTATCCTCAAAAATAACTAAAGAGAAGCTTTGTGAGAAACTGCATTGCCATGTGTGAATGGAACTCACAGAGTTACGCCAGTGTTTTTTGGGGCCGTTTCTTAGGACTGTTTCCGTGGATTCCGAGAAGTGATATTTCAGATAGCTTTGAAGAATAGAAGGAGAAAACTAATATACTCCAAGAGAAAGCGGAACCAAGCTTTCTGCGAAACTGCTTGTGATATGTGAATTCATTTCACAGTGTTCTATCACCCTTTCTCGGGGGAGTTTCCTAGCTCATTTTGAGGAATCTCAGATGTGATGTCTTGGATATCGTTGAATCGCATGCTGAATAAGGAACTATCCTCAGAGAACCTGCAGAGAAGCCTTCTCAGAAACTTCTTTGTTGTGGGTGAATTCAGCCCACAGATGTCCATCATTGTTTCCACTGAGAAACTTGCTAGCAGAGTTTTCGCAGAATCTGCAATAGGACACACGGTGGCGCTCCAAGACCACAAATAACCTCGTCTTACTAAAGTGGGAAGCTTTCTGAGAAACCGCTTTGTGATGTGTGAATTCAACTCACTAAGTTGCAGCTGTATTTCGTGGGGCCGTGGCCTAGCCCTATTGTGTGGAATCTGAGAACAGATATTCCCGATCCCTTTGAAAACAATGGGGCCAATGGAAACATCTTCCAATAAAAATGA
>NW_022144303.1:0-33810 GCF_007565055.1 Rhinopithecus roxellana
TTCTGATCTGTGAGTTCTTCTCACAGAGGTACAAACTCTGCCTCAAAAGCATTTGCTAACACTCTCTTCGTGGAATCTGCAAAGTGATATTTGGGAGTCTATTGGGGCCCATGTTGATAAAGCAAATATCCTCACATAATAACTAAGAGAGCTTTCTGAGAAACTGCATTGCCATGTGTGAATGCAACTCACAGAGTTACGCCAGTGTTTTTGGAGCCGTTTCTTAGGACTGTTTCCGTGGATTCTGAGAAGTGATATTTCTGATAGCTTTGAAGAATAGAAGGAGAAATAATTATCCTCCAAGAGAAAGCAGAACCAAGCTTTCTGAGGATCTGCTTTGTGATATGTGAATTCATTTCACAGTGTTCTATCACCCTTTCTCGGTGGAGTTTCCTAGCACTCATATTGAGGAATCTCAGATGTGATGTCTTGGATATCGTTGAATCGCATGCTGAATAAGGAACTATCCTCAGAGAAACCTGCAGAGAAGCCTTCTCAGAAACTTCTATGTTGTGGGTGAATTCAGCCCACAGATGTCCATCATTGTTTCCACTGAGAAACTTGCTAGCAGAGTTTTCGCAGAATCTGCAATAGGACACACGGTGGCGCTCCAAGACCACAAATAACCTCGTCTTATTAAAGAAAGAAGCTTTCTGAAGACCGCTTTGTGATGTGTGAATTCAACTCACTAAGTTGCAGCTGTATTTCGTGGGGCCGTGCCCTAGCCCTATTTGTGTGGAATCTGAGAACAGATATTCCCGATCCCTTTGAAAACAATGGGGCCAATGGAAACATCTTCCAATAAAAATGAGAAAGAAGCTTTCTGAGAAACTTCTTTCTGATCTGTGAGTTCATCTCACAGAGTTACAAACTCTGCCTCAAGAAGCAGTTTGCTAACACTCTTTCGTGGAATCTGCAAAGTGATATTTGGGAGTCTATTGGGGCCCATGGTGATAAAGCAAATATCCTCACATAATAACTAAAGAGAAGCTTTCTGAGAAACTGCATTGCCATGTGTGAATGCAACTCACAGAGTTACACGTTTCTCCTCATTGATCAGTTTGTTAGCACAGTTTTCTGGAAATCTGCAATTAGATACTTCATAGCGCAATGAACATTACAGTGACAAAGGAAATATCCACAGATGAAAACTAGAAAGAAGCTTTCTTAGAAACTTCTTGGTGATGTGTGAATTCATCTCACAGAGTTACACTTATGTTTCGTGGAGCAGTCCATTAACACTGTCTTTGGGGAAACTGAGAAGGGCTTCTTTGGATCACATTGAGGCCTACGCTGATAAAGGAAATTTCATCCGTTCAAAACGTGAAAGAAGCTTTCTGAGAAACTTCTTTCTGATCTGTGAGTTCATCTCACAGAGTTACAAACTCTGCCTCAAGAAGCAGTTTGCTAACACTCTCTTCGTGGAATCTGCAAAGTGATATTTGGGAGTCTATTGGGGCCCATGGTGATAAAGCAAATATCCTCACATAATAACTAAAGAGAAGCTTTCTGAGAAACTGCATTGCCATGTGTGAATGCAACTCACAGAGTTACACGTTTCTCTTCATTGATCAGTTTGTTAGCACAGTTTTCTGGAAATCTGCAATTAGATACTTCATAGCGCAATGAACATTACAGTGACAAAGGAAATATCCACAGATGAAAACTAGAAAGAAGCTTTCTTAGAAACTTCTTGGTGATGTGTGAATTCATCTCACAGAGTTACACTTATGTTTCGTGGAGCAGTCCATTAACACTGTCTTTGGGGAAACTGAGAAGGGCTTCTTTGGATCACATTGAGGCCTACGCTGATAAAGGAAATTTCATCCGTTCAAAACGTGAAAGAAGCTTTCTGAGAAACTTCTTTCTGATCTGTGAGTTCTTCTCACAGAGGTACAAACTCTGCCTCAAGAAGCAGTTTGCTAACACTCTCTTCGTGGAATCTGCAAAGTGATATTTGGGAGTCTATTGGGGCCCATGTTGATAAAGCAAATATCCTCACATAATAACTAAAGAGAAGCTTTCTGAGAAACTGCATTGCCATGTGTGAATGCAACTCCCAGAGTTACACGTTTCTCTTCATTGATCAGTTTGTTAGCACAGTTTTCTGGAAATCTGCAATTAGATACTTCATAGCGCAATGAACATTACAGTGACAAAGGAAATATCCACAGATGAAAACTAGAAAGAAGCTTTCTTAGAAACTTCTTGGTGATGTGTGAATTCATCTCACAGAGTTACACTTATGTTTCGTGGAGCAGTCCATTAACACTGTCTTTGGGGAAACTGAGAAGGGCTTCTTTGGATCACATTGAGGCCTACGCTGATAAAGGAAATTTCATCCGTTCAAAACGTGAAAGAAGCTTTCTGAGAAACTTCTTTCTGATCTGTGAGTTCTTCTCACAGAGTTACAAACTCTGCCTCAAGAAGCAGTTTGCTAACACTCTCTTCGTGGAATCTGCAAAGTGATATTTGGGAGTCTATTGGGGCCCATGTTGATAAAGCAAATATCCTCACATAATAACTAAAGAGAAGCTTTCTGAGAAACTGCATTGCCATGTGTGAATGCAACTCCCAGAGTTACACGTTTCTCTTCATTGATCAGTTTGTTAGCACAGTTTTCTGGAAATCTGCAATTAGATACTTCATAGCGCAATGAACATTACAGTGACAAAGGAAATATCCACAGATGAAAACTAGAAAGAAGCTTTCTTAGAAACTTCTTGGTGATGTGTGAATTCATCTCACAGAGTTACACTTATGTTTCGTGGAGCATTCCATTAACACTGTCTTTGGGGAAACTGAGAAGGGCTTCTTTGGATCACATTGAGGCCTACGCTGATAAAGGAAATTTCATCCGTTCAAAACGTGAAAGAAGCTTTCTGAGAAACTTCTTTCTGATCTGTGAGTTCTTCTCACAGAGTTACAAACTCTGCCTCAAGAAGCAGTTTGCTAACACTCTCTTCGTGGAATCTGCAAAGTGATATTTGGGAGTCTATTGGGGCCCATGTTGATAAAGCAAATATCCTCACATAATAACTAAAGAGAAGCTTTCTGAGAAACTGCATTGCCATGTGTGAATGCAACTCCCAGAGTTACACGTTTCTCTTCATTGATCAGTTTGTTAGCACAGTTTTCTGGAAATCTGCAATTAGATACTTCATAGCGCAATGAACATTACAGTGACAAAGGAAATATCCACAGATGAAAACTAGAAAGAAGCTTTCTTAGAAACTTCTTGGTGATGTGTGAATTCATCTCACAGAGTTACACTTATGTTTCGTGGAGCAGTCCATTAACACTGTCTTTGGGGAAACTGAGAAGGGCTTCTTTGGATCACATTGAGGCCTACGCTGATAAAGGAAATTTCATCCGTTCAAAACGTGAAAGAAGCTTTCTGAGAAACTTCTTTCTGATCTGTGAGTTCATTCTCACAGAGTTACAAACTCTGCCTCAAGAAGCAGTTTGCTAACACTCTCTTCGTGGAATCTGCAAAGTGATATTTGGGAGTCTATTGGGGCCCATGGTGATAAAGCAAATATCCTCACATAATAACTAAAGAGAAGCTTTCTGAGAAACTGCATTGCCATGTGTGAATGCAACTCCCAGAGTTACACGTTTCTCTTCATTGATCAGTTTGTTAGCACAGTTTTCTGGAAATCTGCAATTAGATACTTCATAGCGCAATGAACATTACAGTGACAAAGGAAATATCCACAGATGAAAACTAGAAAGAAGCTTTCTTAGAAACTTCTTGGTGATGTGTGAATTCATCTCACAGAGTTACACTTATGTTTCGTGGAGCAGTCCATTAACACTGTCTTTGGGGAAACTGAGAAGGGCTTCTTTGGATCACATTGAGGCCTACGCTGATAAAGGAAATTTCATCCGTTCAAAACGTGAAAGAAGCTTTCTGAGAAACTTCTTTCTGATCTGTGAGTTCTTCTCACAGAGTTACAAACTCTGCCTCAAGAAGCAGTTTGCTAACACTCTCTTCGTGGAATCTGCAAAGTGATATTTGGGAGTCTATTGGGGCCCATGGTGATAAAGCAAATATCCTCACATAATAACTAAAGAGAAGCTTTCTGAGAAACTGCATTGCCATGTGTGAATGCAACTCCCAGAGTTACACGTTTCTCTTCATTGATCAGTTTGTTAGCACAGTTTTCTGGAAATCTGCAATTAGATACTTCATAGCGCAATGAACATTACAGTGACAAAGGAAATATCCACAGATGAAAACTAGAAAGAAGCTTTCTTAGAAACTTCTTGGTGATGTGTGAATTCATCTCACAGAGTTACACTTATGTTTCGTGGAGCAGTCCATTAACACTGTCTTTGGGGAAACTGAGAAGGGCTTCTTTGGATCACATTGAGGCCTACGCTGATAAAGGAAATTTCATCCGTTCAAAACGTGAAAGAAGCTTTCTGAGAAACTTCTTTCTGATCTGTGAGTTCTTCTCACAGAGTTACAAACTCTGCCTCAAGAAGCAGTTTGCTAACACTCTCTTCGTGGAATCTGCAAAGTGATATTTGGGAGTCTATTGGGGCCCATGTTGATAAAGCAAATATCCTCACATAATAACTAAAGAGAAGCTTTCTGAGAAACTGCATTGCCATGTGTGAATGCAACTCCCAGAGTTACACGTTTCTCTTCATTGATCAGTTTGTTAGCACAGTTTTCTGGAAATCTGCAATTAGATACTTCATAGCGCAATGAACATTACAGTGACAAAGGAAATATCCACAGATGAAAACTAGAAAGAAGCTTTCTTAGAAACTTCTTGGTGATGTGTGAATTCATCTCACAGAGTTACACTTATGTTTCGTGGAGCAGTCCATTAACACTGTCTTTGGGGAAACTGAGAAGGGCTTCTTTGGATCACATTGAGGCCTACGCTGATAAAGGAAATTTCATCCGTTCAAAACGTGAAAGAAGCTTTCTGAGAAACTTCTTTCTGATCTGTGAGTTCATTCTCACAGAGTTACAAACTCTGCCTCAAGAAGCAGTTTGCTAACACTCTCTTCGTGGAATCTGCAAAGTGATATTTGGGAGTCTATTGGGGCCCATGTTGATAAAGCAAATATCCTCACATAATAACTAAAGAGAAGCTTTCTGAGAAACTGCATTGCCATGTGTGAATGCAACTCCCAGAGTTACACGTTTCTCTTCATTGATCAGTTTGTTAGCACAGTTTTCTGGAAATCTGCAATTAGATACTTCATAGCGCAATGAACATTACAGTGACAAAGGAAATATCCACAGATGAAAACTAGAAAGAAGCTTTCTTAGAAACTTCTTGGTGATGTGTGAATTCATCTCACAGAGTTACACTTATGTTTCGTGGAGCAGTCCATTAACACTGTCTTTGGGGAAACTGAGAAGGGCTTCTTTGGATCACATTGAGGCCTACGCTGATAAAGGAAATTTCATCCGTTCAAAACGTGAAAGAAGCTTTCTGAGAAACTTCTTTCTGATCTGTGAGTTCATTCTCACAGAGTTACAAACTCTGCCTCAAGAAGCAGTTTGCTAACACTCTCTTCGTGGAATCTGCAAAGTGATATTTGGGAGTCTATTGGGGCCCATGGTGATAAAGCAAATATCCTCACATAATAACTAAAGAGAAGCTTTCTGAGAAACTGCATTGCCATGTGTGAATGCAACTCCCAGAGTTACACGTTTCTCTTCATTGATCAGTTTGTTAGCACAGTTTTCTGGAAATCTGCAATTAGATACTTCATAGCGCAATGAACATTACAGTGACAAAGGAAATATCCACAGATGAAAACTAGAAAGAAGCTTTCTTAGAAACTTCTTGGTGATGTGTGAATTCATCTCACAGAGTTACACTTATGTTTCGTGGAGCAGTCCATTAACACTGTCTTTGGGGAAACTGAGAAGGGCTTCTTTGGATCACATTGAGGCCTACGCTGATAAAGGAAATTTCATCCGTTCAAAACGTGAAAGAAGCTTTCTGAGAAACTTCTTTCTGATCTGTGAGTTCTTCTCACAGAGTTACAAACTCTGCCTCAAGAAGCAGTTTGCTAACACTCTCTTCGTGGAATCTGCAAAGTGATATTTGGGAGTCTATTGGGGCCCATGTTGATAAAGCAAATATCCTCACATAATAACTAAAGAGAAGCTTTCTGAGAAACTGCATTGCCATGTGTGAATGCAACTCCCAGAGTTACACGTTTCTCTTCATTGATCAGTTTGTTAGCACAGTTTTCTGGAAATCTGCAATTAGATACTTCATAGCGCAATGAACATTACAGTGACAAAGGAAATATCCACAGATGAAAACTAGAAAGAAGCTTTCTTAGAAACTTCTTGGTGATGTGTGAATTCATCTCACAGAGTTACACTTATGTTTCGTGGAGCAGTCCATTAACACTGTCTTTGGGGAAACTGAGAAGGGCTTCTTTGGATCACATTGAGGCCTACGCTGATAAAGGAAATTTCATCCGTTCAAAACGTGAAAGAAGCTTTCTGAGAAACTTCTTTCTGATCTGTGAGTTCATTCTCACAGAGTTACAAACTCTGCCTCAAGAAGCAGTTTGCTAACACTCTCTTCGTGGAATCTGCAAAGTGATATTTGGGAGTCTATTGGGGCCCATGGTGATAAAGCAAATATCCTCACATAATAACTAAAGAGAAGCTTTCTGAGAAACTGCATTGCCATGTGTGAATGCAACTCCCAGAGTTACACGTTTCTCTTCATTGATCAGTTTGTTAGCACAGTTTTCTGGAAATCTGCAATTAGATACTTCATAGCGCAATGAACATTACAGTGACAAAGGAAATATCCACAGATGAAAACTAGAAAGAAGCTTTCTTAGAAACTTCTTGGTGATGTGTGAATTCATCTCACAGAGTTACACTTATGTTTCGTGGAGCAGTCCATTAACACTGTCTTTGGGGAAACTGAGAAGGGCTTCTTTGGATCACATTGAGGCCTACGCTGATAAAGGAAATTTCATCCGTTCAAAACGTGAAAGAAGCTTTCTGAGAAACTTCTTTCTGATCTGTGAGTTCATCTCACAGAGTTACAAACTCTGCCTCAAGAAGCAGTTTGCTAACACTCTCTTCGTGGAATCTGCAAAGTGATATTTGGGAGTCTATTGGGGCCCATGGTGATAAAGCAAATATCCTCACATAATAACTAAAGAGAAGCTTTCTGAGAAACTGCATTGCCATGTGTGAATGCAACTCCCAGAGTTACACGTTTCTCTTCATTGATCAGTTTGTTAGCACAGTTTTCTGGAAATCTGCAATTAGATACTTCATAGCGCAATGAACATTACAGTGACAAAGGAAATATCCACAGATGAAAACTAGAAAGAAGCTTTCTTAGAAACTTCTTGGTGATGTGTGAATTCATCTCACAGAGTTACACTTATGTTTCGTGGAGCAGTCCATTAACACTGTCTTTGGGGAAACTGAGAAGGGCTTCTTTGGATCACATTGAGGCCTACGCTGATAAAGGAAATTTCATCCGTTCAAAACGTGAAAGAAGCTTTCTGAGAAACTTCTTTCTGATCTGTGAGTTCTTCTCACAGAGTTACAAACTCTGCCTCAAGAAGCAGTTTGCTAACACTCTCTTCGTGGAATCTGCAAAGTGATATTTGGGAGTCTATTGGGGCCCATGGTGATAAAGCAAATATCCTCACATAATAACTAAAGAGAAGCTTTCTGAGAAACTGCATTGCCATGTGTGAATGCAACTCCCAGAGTTACACGTTTCTCTTCATTGATCAGTTTGTTAGCACAGTTTTCTGGAAATCTGCAATTAGATACTTCATAGCGCAATGAACATTACAGTGACAAAGGAAATATCCACAGATGAAAACTAGAAAGAAGCTTTCTTAGAAACTTCTTGGTGATGTGTGAATTCATCTCACAGAGTTACACTTATGTTTCGTGGAGCAGTCCATTAACACTGTCTTTGGGGAAACTGAGAAGGGCTTCTTTGGATCACATTGAGGCCTACGCTGATAAAGGAAATTTCATCCGTTCAAAACGTGAAAGAAGCTTTCTGAGAAACTTCTTTCTGATCTGTGAGTTCTTCTCACAGAGTTACAAACTCTGCCTCAAGAAGCAGTTTGCTAACACTCTCTTCGTGGAATCTGCAAAGTGATATTTGGGAGTCTATTGGGGCCCATGTTGATAAAGCAAATATCCTCACATAATAACTAAAGAGAAGCTTTCTGAGAAACTGCATTGCCATGTGTGAATGCAACTCCCAGAGTTACACGTTTCTCTTCATTGATCAGTTTGTTAGCACAGTTTTCTGGAAATCTGCAATTAGATACTTCATAGCGCAATGAACATTACAGTGACAAAGGAAATATCCACAGATGAAAACTAGAAAGAAGCTTTCTTAGAAACTTCTTGGTGATGTGTGAATTCATCTCACAGAGTTACACTTATGTTTCGTGGAGCAGTCCATTAACACTGTCTTTGGGGAAACTGAGAAGGGCTTCTTTGGATCACATTGAGGCCTACGCTGATAAAGGAAATTTCATCCGTTCAAAACGTGAAAGAAGCTTTCTGAGAAACTTCTTTCTGATCTGTGAGTTCTTCTCACAGAGTTACAAACTCTGCCTCAAGAAGCAGTTTGCTAACACTCTCTTCGTGGAATCTGCAAAGTGATATTTGGGAGTCTATTGGGGCCCATGTTGATAAAGCAAATATCCTCACATAATAACTAAAGAGAAGCTTTCTGAGAAACTGCATTGCCATGTGTGAATGCAACTCCCAGAGTTACACGTTTCTCTTCATTGATCAGTTTGTTAGCACAGTTTTCTGGAAATCTGCAATTAGATACTTCATAGCGCAATGAACATTACAGTGACAAAGGAAATATCCACAGATGAAAACTAGAAAGAAGCTTTCTTAGAAACTTCTTGGTGATGTGTGAATTCATCTCACAGAGTTACACTTATGTTTCGTGGAGCAGTCCATTAACACTGTCTTTGGGGAAACTGAGAAGGGCTTCTTTGGATCACATTGAGGCCTACGCTGATAAAGGAAATTTCATCCGTTCAAAACGTGAAAGAAGCTTTCTGAGAAACTTCTTTCTGATCTGTGAGTTCATCTCACAGAGTTACAAACTCTGCCTCAAGAAGCAGTTTGCTAACACTCTCTTCGTGGAATCTGCAAAGTGATATTTGGGAGTCTATTGGGGCCCATGTTGATAAAGCAAATATCCTCACATAATAACTAAAGAGAAGCTTTCTGAGAAACTGCATTGCCATGTGTGAATGCAACTCCCAGAGTTACACGTTTCTCTTCATTGATCAGTTTGTTAGCACAGTTTTCTGGAAATCTGCAATTAGATACTTCATAGCGCAATGAACATTACAGTGACAAAGGAAATATCCACAGATGAAAACTAGAAAGAAGCTTTCTTAGAAACTTCTTGGTGATGTGTGAATTCATCTCACAGAGTTACACTTATGTTTCGTGGAGCAGTCCATTAACACTGTCTTTGGGGAAACTGAGAAGGGCTTCTTTGGATCACATTGAGGCCTACGCTGATAAAGGAAATTTCATCCGTTCAAAACGTGAAAGAAGCTTTCTGAGAAACTTCTTTCTGATCTGTGAGTTCATTCTCACAGAGTTACAAACTCTGCCTCAAGAAGCAGTTTGCTAACACTCTCTTCGTGGAATCTGCAAAGTGATATTTGGGAGTCTATTGGGGCCCATGTTGATAAAGCAAATATCCTCACATAATAACTAAAGAGAAGCTTTCTGAGAAACTGCATTGCCATGTGTGAATGCAACTCCCAGAGTTACACGTTTCTCTTCATTGATCAGTTTGTTAGCACAGTTTTCTGGAAATCTGCAATTAGATACTTCATAGCGCAATGAACATTACAGTGACAAAGGAAATATCCACAGATGAAAACTAGAAAGAAGCTTTCTTAGAAACTTCTTGGTGATGTGTGAATTCATCTCACAGAGTTACACTTATGTTTCGTGGAGCAGTCCATTAACACTGTCTTTGGGGAAACTGAGAAGGGCTTCTTTGGATCACATTGAGGCCTACGCTGATAAAGGAAATTTCATCCGTTCAAAACGTGAAAGAAGCTTTCTGAGAAACTTCTTTCTGATCTGTGAGTTCTTCTCACAGAGTTACAAACTCTGCCTCAAGAAGCAGTTTGCTAACACTCTCTTCGTGGAATCTGCAAAGTGATATTTGGGAGTCTATTGGGGCCCATGTTGATAAAGCAAATATCCTCACATAATAACTAAAGAGAAGCTTTCTGAGAAACTGCATTGCCATGTGTGAATGCAACTCCCAGAGTTACACGTTTCTCTTCATTGATCAGTTTGTTAGCACAGTTTTCTGGAAATCTGCAATTAGATACTTCATAGCGCAATGAACATTACAGTGACAAAGGAAATATCCACAGATGAAAACTAGAAAGAAGCTTTCTTAGAAACTTCTTGGTGATGTGTGAATTCATCTCACAGAGTTACACTTATGTTTCGTGGAGCAGTCCATTAACACTGTCTTTGGGGAAACTGAGAAGGGCTTCTTTGGATCACATTGAGGCCTACGCTGATAAAGGAAATTTCATCCGTTCAAAACGTGAAAGAAGCTTTCTGAGAAACTTCTTTCTGATCTGTGAGTTCTTCTCACAGAGTTACAAACTCTGCCTCAAGAAGCAGTTTGCTAACACTCTCTTCGTGGAATCTGCAAAGTGATATTTGGGAGTCTATTGGGGCCCATGTTGATAAAGCAAATATCCTCACATAATAACTAAAGAGAAGCTTTCTGAGAAACTGCATTGCCATGTGTGAATGCAACTCCCAGAGTTACACGTTTCTCTTCATTGATCAGTTTGTTAGCACAGTTTTCTGGAAATCTGCAATTAGATACTTCATAGCGCAATGAACATTACAGTGACAAAGGAAATATCCACAGATGAAAACTAGAAAGAAGCTTTCTTAGAAACTTCTTGGTGATGTGTGAATTCATCTCACAGAGTTACACTTATGTTTCGTGGAGCAGTCCATTAACACTGTCTTTGGGGAAACTGAGAAGGGCTTCTTTGGATCACATTGAGGCCTACGCTGATAAAGGAAATTTCATCCGTTCAAAACGTGAAAGAAGCTTTCTGAGAAACTTCTTTCTGATCTGTGAGTTCTTCTCACAGAGTTACAAACTCTGCCTCAAGAAGCAGTTTGCTAACACTCTCTTCGTGGAATCTGCAAAGTGATATTTGGGAGTCTATTGGGGCCCATGTTGATAAAGCAAATATCCTCACATAATAACTAAAGAGAAGCTTTCTGAGAAACTGCATTGCCATGTGTGAATGCAACTCCCAGAGTTACACGTTTCTCTTCATTGATCAGTTTGTTAGCACAGTTTTCTGGAAATCTGCAATTAGATACTTCATAGCGCAATGAACATTACAGTGACAAAGGAAATATCCACAGATGAAAACTAGAAAGAAGCTTTCTTAGAAACTTCTTGGTGATGTGTGAATTCATCTCACAGAGTTACACTTATGTTTCGTGGAGCAGTCCATTAACACTGTCTTTGGGGAAACTGAGAAGGGCTTCTTTGGATCACATTGAGGCCTACGCTGATAAAGGAAATTTCATCCGTTCAAAACGTGAAAGAAGCTTTCTGAGAAACTTCTTTCTGATCTGTGAGTTCTTCTCACAGAGTTACAAACTCTGCCTCAAGAAGCAGTTTGCTAACACTCTCTTCGTGGAATCTGCAAAGTGATATTTGGGAGTCTATTGGGGCCCATGTTGATAAAGCAAATATCCTCACATAATAACTAAAGAGAAGCTTTCTGAGAAACTGCATTGCCATGTGTGAATGCAACTCCCAGAGTTACACGTTTCTCTTCATTGATCAGTTTGTTAGCACAGTTTTCTGGAAATCTGCAATTAGATACTTCATAGCGCAATGAACATTACAGTGACAAAGGAAATATCCACAGATGAAAACTAGAAAGAAGCTTTCTTAGAAACTTCTTGGTGATGTGTGAATTCATCTCACAGAGTTACACTTATGTTTCGTGGAGCAGTCCATTAACACTGTCTTTGGGGAAACTGAGAAGGGCTTCTTTGGATCACATTGAGGCCTACGCTGATAAAGGAAATTTCATCCGTTCAAAACGTGAAAGAAGCTTTCTGAGAAACTTCTTTCTGATCTGTGAGTTCATCTCACAGAGTTACAAACTCTGCCTCAAGAAGCAGTTTGCTAACACTCTCTTCGTGGAATCTGCAAAGTGATATTTGGGAGTCTATTGGGGCCCATGGTGATAAAGCAAATATCCTCACATAATAACTAAAGAGAAGCTTTCTGAGAAACTGCATTGCCATGTGTGAATGCAACTCCCAGAGTTACACGTTTCTCTTCATTGATCAGTTTGTTAGCACAGTTTTCTGGAAATCTGCAATTAGATACTTCATAGCGCAATGAACATTACAGTGACAAAGGAAATATCCACAGATGAAAACTAGAAAGAAGCTTTCTTAGAAACTTCTTGGTGATGTGTGAATTCATCTCACAGAGTTACACTTATGTTTCGTGGAGCAGTCCATTAACACTGTCTTTGGGGAAACTGAGAAGGGCTTCTTTGGATCACATTGAGGCCTACGCTGATAAAGGAAATTTCATCCGTTCAAAACGTGAAAGAAGCTTTCTGAGAAACTTCTTTCTGATCTGTGAGTTCTTCTCACAGAGTTACAAACTCTGCCTCAAGAAGCAGTTTGCTAACACTCTCTTCGTGGAATCTGCAAAGTGATATTTGGGAGTCTATTGGGGCCCATGGTGATAAAGCAAATATCCTCACATAATAACTAAAGAGAAGCTTTCTGAGAAACTGCATTGCCATGTGTGAATGCAACTCCCAGAGTTACACGTTTCTCTTCATTGATCAGTTTGTTAGCACAGTTTTCTGGAAATCTGCAATTAGATACTTCATAGCGCAATGAACATTACAGTGACAAAGGAAATATCCACAGATGAAAACTAGAAAGAAGCTTTCTTAGAAACTTCTTGGTGATGTGTGAATTCATCTCACAGAGTTACACTTATGTTTCGTGGAGCAGTCCATTAACACTGTCTTTGGGGAAACTGAGAAGGGCTTCTTTGGATCACATTGAGGCCTACGCTGATAAAGGAAATTTCATCCGTTCAAAACGTGAAAGAAGCTTTCTGAGAAACTTCTTTCTGATCTGTGAGTTCTTCTCACAGAGTTACAAACTCTGCCTCAAGAAGCAGTTTGCTAACACTCTCTTCGTGGAATCTGCAAAGTGATATTTGGGAGTCTATTGGGGCCCATGTTGATAAAGCAAATATCCTCACATAATAACTAAAGAGAAGCTTTCTGAGAAACTGCATTGCCATGTGTGAATGCAACTCCCAGAGTTACACGTTTCTCTTCATTGATCAGTTTGTTAGCACAGTTTTCTGGAAATCTGCAATTAGATACTTCATAGCGCAATGAACATTACAGTGACAAAGGAAATATCCACAGATGAAAACTAGAAAGAAGCTTTCTTAGAAACTTCTTGGTGATGTGTGAATTCATCTCACAGAGTTACACTTATGTTTCGTGGAGCAGTCCATTAACACTGTCTTTGGGGAAACTGAGAAGGGCTTCTTTGGATCACATTGAGGCCTACGCTGATAAAGGAAATTTCATCCGTTCAAAACGTGAAAGAAGCTTTCTGAGAAACTTCTTTCTGATCTGTGAGTTCTTCTCACAGAGTTACAAACTCTGCCTCAAGAAGCAGTTTGCTAACACTCTCTTCGTGGAATCTGCAAAGTGATATTTGGGAGTCTATTGGGGCCCATGTTGATAAAGCAAATATCCTCACATAATAACTAAAGAGAAGCTTTCTGAGAAACTGCATTGCCATGTGTGAATGCAACTCCCAGAGTTACACGTTTCTCTTCATTGATCAGTTTGTTAGCACAGTTTTCTGGAAATCTGCAATTAGATACTTCATAGCGCAATGAACATTACAGTGACAAAGGAAATATCCACAGATGAAAACTAGAAAGAAGCTTTCTTAGAAACTTCTTGGTGATGTGTGAATTCATCTCACAGAGTTACACTTATGTTTCGTGGAGCAGTCCATTAACACTGTCTTTGGGGAAACTGAGAAGGGCTTCTTTGGATCACATTGAGGCCTACGCTGATAAAGGAAATTTCATCCGTTCAAAACGTGAAAGAAGCTTTCTGAGAAACTTCTTTCTGATCTGTGAGTTCTTCTCACAGAGTTACAAACTCTGCCTCAAGAAGCAGTTTGCTAACACTCTCTTCGTGGAATCTGCAAAGTGATATTTGGGAGTCTATTGGGGCCCATGTTGATAAAGCAAATATCCTCACATAATAACTAAAGAGAAGCTTTCTGAGAAACTGCATTGCCATGTGTGAATGCAACTCCCAGAGTTACACGTTTCTCTTCATTGATCAGTTTGTTAGCACAGTTTTCTGGAAATCTGCAATTAGATACTTCATAGCGCAATGAACATTACAGTGACAAAGGAAATATCCACAGATGAAAACTAGAAAGAAGCTTTCTTAGAAACTTCTTGGTGATGTGTGAATTCATCTCACAGAGTTACACTTATGTTTCGTGGAGCAGTCCATTAACACTGTCTTTGGGGAAACTGAGAAGGGCTTCTTTGGATCACATTGAGGCCTACGCTGATAAAGGAAATTTCATCCGTTCAAAACGTGAAAGAAGCTTTCTGAGAAACTTCTTTCTGATCTGTGAGTTCTTCTCACAGAGTTACAAACTCTGCCTCAAGAAGCAGTTTGCTAACACTCTCTTCGTGGAATCTGCAAAGTGATATTTGGGAGTCTATTGGGGCCCATGTTGATAAAGCAAATATCCTCACATAATAACTAAAGAGAAGCTTTCTGAGAAACTGCATTGCCATGTGTGAATGCAACTCCCAGAGTTACACGTTTCTCTTCATTGATCAGTTTGTTAGCACAGTTTTCTGGAAATCTGCAATTAGATACTTCATAGCGCAATGAACATTACAGTGACAAAGGAAATATCCACAGATGAAAACTAGAAAGAAGCTTTCTTAGAAACTTCTTGGTGATGTGTGAATTCATCTCACAGAGTTACACTTATGTTTCGTGGAGCAGTCCATTAACACTGTCTTTGGGGAAACTGAGAAGGGCTTCTTTGGATCACATTGAGGCCTACGCTGATAAAGGAAATTTCATCCGTTCAAAACGTGAAAGAAGCTTTCTGAGAAACTTCTTTCTGATCTGTGAGTTCTTCTCACAGAGTTACAAACTCTGCCTCAAGAAGCAGTTTGCTAACACTCTCTTCGTGGAATCTGCAAAGTGATATTTGGGAGTCTATTGGGGCCCATGGTGATAAAGCAAATATCCTCACATAATAACTAAAGAGAAGCTTTCTGAGAAACTGCATTGCCATGTGTGAATGCAACTCCCAGAGTTACACGTTTCTCTTCATTGATCAGTTTGTTAGCACAGTTTTCTGGAAATCTGCAATTAGATACTTCATAGCGCAATGAACATTACAGTGACAAAGGAAATATCCACAGATGAAAACTAGAAAGAAGCTTTCTTAGAAACTTCTTGGTGATGTGTGAATTCATCTCACAGAGTTACACTTATGTTTCGTGGAGCAGTCCATTAACACTGTCTTTGGGGAAACTGAGAAGGGCTTCTTTGGATCACATTGAGGCCTACGCTGATAAAGGAAATTTCATCCGTTCAAAACGTGAAAGAAGCTTTCTGAGAAACTTCTTTCTGATCTGTGAGTTCATTCTCACAGAGTTACAAACTCTGCCTCAAGAAGCAGTTTGCTAACACTCTCTTCGTGGAATCTGCAAAGTGATATTTGGGAGTCTATTGGGGCCCATGTTGATAAAGCAAATATCCTCACATAATAACTAAAGAGAAGCTTTCTGAGAAACTGCATTGCCATGTGTGAATGCAACTCCCAGAGTTACACGTTTCTCTTCATTGATCAGTTTGTTAGCACAGTTTTCTGGAAATCTGCAATTAGATACTTCATAGCGCAATGAACATTACAGTGACAAAGGAAATATCCACAGATGAAAACTAGAAAGAAGCTTTCTTAGAAACTTCTTGGTGATGTGTGAATTCATCTCACAGAGTTACACTTATGTTTCGTGGAGCAGTCCATTAACACTGTCTTTGGGGAAACTGAGAAGGGCTTCTTTGGATCACATTGAGGCCTACGCTGATAAAGGAAATTTCATCCGTTCAAAACGTGAAAGAAGCTTTCTGAGAAACTTCTTTCTGATCTGTGAGTTCATCTCACAGAGTTACAAACTCTGCCTCAAGAAGCAGTTTGCTAACACTCTCTTCGTGGAATCTGCAAAGTGATATTTGGGAGTCTATTGGGGCCCATGGTGATAAAGCAAATATCCTCACATAATAACTAAAGAGAAGCTTTCTGAGAAACTGCATTGCCATGTGTGAATGCAACTCCCAGAGTTACACGTTTCTCTTCATTGATCAGTTTGTTAGCACAGTTTTCTGGAAATCTGCAATTAGATACTTCATAGCGCAATGAACATTACAGTGACAAAGGAAATATCCACAGATGAAAACTAGAAAGAAGCTTTCTTAGAAACTTCTTGGTGATGTGTGAATTCATCTCACAGAGTTACACTTATGTTTCGTGGAGCAGTCCATTAACACTGTCTTTGGGGAAACTGAGAAGGGCTTCTTTGGATCACATTGAGGCCTACGCTGATAAAGGAAATTTCATCCGTTCAAAACGTGAAAGAAGCTTTCTGAGAAACTTCTTTCTGATCTGTGAGTTCTTCTCACAGAGTTACAAACTCTGCCTCAAGAAGCAGTTTGCTAACACTCTCTTCGTGGAATCTGCAAAGTGATATTTGGGAGTCTATTGGGGCCCATGTTGATAAAGCAAATATCCTCACATAATAACTAAAGAGAAGCTTTCTGAGAAACTGCATTGCCATGTGTGAATGCAACTCCCAGAGTTACACGTTTCTCTTCATTGATCAGTTTGTTAGCACAGTTTTCTGGAAATCTGCAATTAGATACTTCATAGCGCAATGAACATTACAGTGACAAAGGAAATATCCACAGATGAAAACTAGAAAGAAGCTTTCTTAGAAACTTCTTGGTGATGTGTGAATTCATCTCACAGAGTTACACTTATGTTTCGTGGAGCAGTCCATTAACACTGTCTTTGGGGAAACTGAGAAGGGCTTCTTTGGATCACATTGAGGCCTACGCTGATAAAGGAAATTTCATCCGTTCAAAACGTGAAAGAAGCTTTCTGAGAAACTTCTTTCTGATCTGTGAGTTCTTCTCACAGAGTTACAAACTCTGCCTCAAGAAGCAGTTTGCTAACACTCTCTTCGTGGAATCTGCAAAGTGATATTTGGGAGTCTATTGGGGCCCATGTTGATAAAGCAAATATCCTCACATAATAACTAAAGAGAAGCTTTCTGAGAAACTGCATTGCCATGTGTGAATGCAACTCCCAGAGTTACACGTTTCTCTTCATTGATCAGTTTGTTAGCACAGTTTTCTGGAAATCTGCAATTAGATACTTCATAGCGCAATGAACATTACAGTGACAAAGGAAATATCCACAGATGAAAACTAGAAAGAAGCTTTCTTAGAAACTTCTTGGTGATGTGTGAATTCATCTCACAGAGTTACACTTATGTTTCGTGGAGCAGTCCATTAACACTGTCTTTGGGGAAACTGAGAAGGGCTTCTTTGGATCACATTGAGGCCTACGCTGATAAAGGAAATTTCATCCGTTCAAAACGTGAAAGAAGCTTTCTGAGAAACTTCTTTCTGATCTGTGAGTTCATTCTCACAGAGTTACAAACTCTGCCTCAAGAAGCAGTTTGCTAACACTCTCTTCGTGGAATCTGCAAAGTGATATTTGGGAGTCTATTGGGGCCCATGGTGATAAAGCAAATATCCTCACATAATAACTAAAGAGAAGCTTTCTGAGAAACTGCATTGCCATGTGTGAATGCAACTCCCAGAGTTACACGTTTCTCTTCATTGATCAGTTTGTTAGCACAGTTTTCTGGAAATCTGCAATTAGATACTTCATAGCGCAATGAACATTACAGTGACAAAGGAAATATCCACAGATGAAAACTAGAAAGAAGCTTTCTTAGAAACTTCTTGGTGATGTGTGAATTCATCTCACAGAGTTACACTTATGTTTCGTGGAGCAGTCCATTAACACTGTCTTTGGGGAAACTGAGAAGGGCTTCTTTGGATCACATTGAGGCCTACGCTGATAAAGGAAATTTCATCCGTTCAAAACGTGAAAGAAGCTTTCTGAGAAACTTCTTTCTGATCTGTGAGTTCTTCTCACAGAGTTACAAACTCTGCCTCAAGAAGCAGTTTGCTAACACTCTCTTCGTGGAATCTGCAAAGTGATATTTGGGAGTCTATTGGGGCCCATGGTGATAAAGCAAATATCCTCACATAATAACTAAAGAGAAGCTTTCTGAGAAACTGCATTGCCATGTGTGAATGCAACTCCCAGAGTTACACGTTTCTCTTCATTGATCAGTTTGTTAGCACAGTTTTCTGGAAATCTGCAATTAGATACTTCATAGCGCAATGAACATTACAGTGACAAAGGAAATATCCACAGATGAAAACTAGAAAGAAGCTTTCTTAGAAACTTCTTGGTGATGTGTGAATTCATCTCACAGAGTTACACTTATGTTTCGTGGAGCAGTCCATTAACACTGTCTTTGGGGAAACTGAGAAGGGCTTCTTTGGATCACATTGAGGCCTACGCTGATAAAGGAAATTTCATCCGTTCAAAACGTGAAAGAAGCTTTCTGAGAAACTTCTTTCTGATCTGTGAGTTCATCTCACAGAGTTACAAACTCTGCCTCAAGAAGCAGTTTGCTAACACTCTCTTCGTGGAATCTGCAAAGTGATATTTGGGAGTCTATTGGGGCCCATGGTGATAAAGCAAATATCCTCACATAATAACTAAAGAGAAGCTTTCTGAGAAACTGCATTGCCATGTGTGAATGCAACTCCCAGAGTTACACGTTTCTCTTCATTGATCAGTTTGTTAGCACAGTTTTCTGGAAATCTGCAATTAGATACTTCATAGCGCAATGAACATTACAGTGACAAAGGAAATATCCACAGATGAAAACTAGAAAGAAGCTTTCTTAGAAACTTCTTGGTGATGTGTGAATTCATCTCACAGAGTTACACTTATGTTTCGTGGAGCAGTCCATTAACACTGTCTTTGGGGAAACTGAGAAGGGCTTCTTTGGATCACATTGAGGCCTACGCTGATAAAGGAAATTTCATCCGTTCAAAACGTGAAAGAAGCTTTCTGAGAAACTTCTTTCTGATCTGTGAGTTCATTCTCACAGAGTTACAAACTCTGCCTCAAGAAGCAGTTTGCTAACACTCTCTTCGTGGAATCTGCAAAG
Source organism: Rhinopithecus roxellana (assembly GCF_007565055.1). Taxonomy (NCBI): domain Eukaryota; kingdom Metazoa; phylum Chordata; class Mammalia; order Primates; family Cercopithecidae; genus Rhinopithecus; species Rhinopithecus roxellana. The sequence continues at coordinate 19,470 of NW_022144303.1, forward strand.
TGATATTTGGGAGTCTATTGGGGCCCATGGTGATAAAGCAAATATCCTCACATAATAACTAAAGAGAAGCTTTCTGAGAAACTGCATTGCCATGTGTGAATGCAACTCCCAGAGTTACACGTTTCTCTTCATTGATCAGTTTGTTAGCACAGTTTTCTGGAAATCTGCAATTAGATACTTCATAGCGCAATGAACATTACAGTGACAAAGGAAATATCCACAGATGAAAACTAGAAAGAAGCTTTCTTAGAAACTTCTTGGTGATGTGTGAATTCATCTCACAGAGTTACACTTATGTTTCGTGGAGCAGTCCATTAACACTGTCTTTGGGGAAACTGAGAAGGGCTTCTTTGGATCACATTGAGGCCTACGCTGATAAAGGAAATTTCATCCGTTCAAAACGTGAAAGAAGCTTTCTGAGAAACTTCTTTCTGATCTGTGAGTTCATCTCACAGAGTTACAAACTCTGCCTCAAGAAGCAGTTTGCTAACACTCTCTTCGTGGAATCTGCAAAGTGATATTTGGGAGTCTATTGGGGCCCATGGTGATAAAGCAAATATCCTCACATAATAACTAAAGAGAAGCTTTCTGAGAAACTGCATTGCCATGTGTGAATGCAACTCCCAGAGTTACACGTTTCTCTTCATTGATCAGTTTGTTAGCACAGTTTTCTGGAAATCTGCAATTAGATACTTCATAGCGCAATGAACATTACAGTGACAAAGGAAATATCCACAGATGAAAACTAGAAAGAAGCTTTCTTAGAAACTTCTTGGTGATGTGTGAATTCATCTCACAGAGTTACACTTATGTTTCGTGGAGCAGTCCATTAACACTGTCTTTGGGGAAACTGAGAAGGGCTTCTTTGGATCACATTGAGGCCTACGCTGATAAAGGAAATTTCATCCGTTCAAAACGTGAAAGAAGCTTTCTGAGAAACTTCTTTCTGATCTGTGAGTTCATCTCACAGAGTTACAAACTCTGCCTCAAGAAGCAGTTTGCTAACACTCTCTTCGTGGAATCTGCAAAGTGATATTTGGGAGTCTATTGGGGCCCATGGTGATAAAGCAAATATCCTCACATAATAACTAAAGAGAAGCTTTCTGAGAAACTGCATTGCCATGTGTGAATGCAACTCCCAGAGTTACACGTTTCTCTTCATTGATCAGTTTGTTAGCACAGTTTTCTGGAAATCTGCAATTAGATACTTCATAGCGCAATGAACATTACAGTGACAAAGGAAATATCCACAGATGAAAACTAGAAAGAAGCTTTCTTAGAAACTTCTTGGTGATGTGTGAATTCATCTCACAGAGTTACACTTATGTTTCGTGGAGCAGTCCATTAACACTGTCTTTGGGGAAACTGAGAAGGGCTTCTTTGGATCACATTGAGGCCTACGCTGATAAAGGAAATTTCATCCGTTCAAAACGTGAAAGAAGCTTTCTGAGAAACTTCTTTCTGATCTGTGAGTTCTTCTCACAGAGTTACAAACTCTGCCTCAAGAAGCAGTTTGCTAACACTCTCTTCGTGGAATCTGCAAAGTGATATTTGGGAGTCTATTGGGGCCCATGGTGATAAAGCAAATATCCTCACATAATAACTAAAGAGAAGCTTTCTGAGAAACTGCATTGCCATGTGTGAATGCAACTCCCAGAGTTACACGTTTCTCTTCATTGATCAGTTTGTTAGCACAGTTTTCTGGAAATCTGCAATTAGATACTTCATAGCGCAATGAACATTACAGTGACAAAGGAAATATCCACAGATGAAAACTAGAAAGAAGCTTTCTTAGAAACTTCTTGGTGATGTGTGAATTCATCTCACAGAGTTACACTTATGTTTCGTGGAGCAGTCCATTAACACTGTCTTTGGGGAAACTGAGAAGGGCTTCTTTGGATCACATTGAGGCCTACGCTGATAAAGGAAATTTCATCCGTTCAAAACGTGAAAGAAGCTTTCTGAGAAACTTCTTTCTGATCTGTGAGTTCATCTCACAGAGTTACAAACTCTGCCTCAAGAAGCAGTTTGCTAACACTCTCTTCGTGGAATCTGCAAAGTGATATTTGGGAGTCTATTGGGGCCCATGGTGATAAAGCAAATATCCTCACATAATAACTAAAGAGAAGCTTTCTGAGAAACTGCATTGCCATGTGTGAATGCAACTCCCAGAGTTACACGTTTCTCTTCATTGATCAGTTTGTTAGCACAGTTTTCTGGAAATCTGCAATTAGATACTTCATAGCGCAATGAACATTACAGTGACAAAGGAAATATCCACAGATGAAAACTAGAAAGAAGCTTTCTTAGAAACTTCTTGGTGATGTGTGAATTCATCTCACAGAGTTACACTTATGTTTCGTGGAGCAGTCCATTAACACTGTCTTTGGGGAAACTGAGAAGGGCTTCTTTGGATCACATTGAGGCCTACGCTGATAAAGGAAATTTCATCCGTTCAAAACGTGAAAGAAGCTTTCTGAGAAACTTCTTTCTGATCTGTGAGTTCATCTCACAGAGTTACAAACTCTGCCTCAAGAAGCAGTTTGCTAACACTCTCTTCGTGGAATCTGCAAAGTGATATTTGGGAGTCTATTGGGGCCCATGGTGATAAAGCAAATATCCTCACATAATAACTAAAGAGAAGCTTTCTGAGAAACTGCATTGCCATGTGTGAATGCAACTCCCAGAGTTACACGTTTCTCTTCATTGATCAGTTTGTTAGCACAGTTTTCTGGAAATCTGCAATTAGATACTTCATAGCGCAATGAACATTACAGTGACAAAGGAAATATCCACAGATGAAAACTAGAAAGAAGCTTTCTTAGAAACTTCTTGGTGATGTGTGAATTCATCTCACAGAGTTACACTTATGTTTCGTGGAGCAGTCCATTAACACTGTCTTTGGGGAAACTGAGAAGGGCTTCTTTGGATCACATTGAGGCCTACGCTGATAAAGGAAATTTCATCCGTTCAAAACGTGAAAGAAGCTTTCTGAGAAACTTCTTTCTGATCTGTGAGTTCATTCTCACAGAGTTACAAACTCTGCCTCAAGAAGCAGTTTGCTAACACTCTCTTCGTGGAATCTGCAAAGTGATATTTGGGAGTCTATTGGGGCCCATGTTGATAAAGCAAATATCCTCACATAATAACTAAAGAGAAGCTTTCTGAGAAACTGCATTGCCATGTGTGAATGCAACTCCCAGAGTTACACGTTTCTCTTCATTGATCAGTTTGTTAGCACAGTTTTCTGGAAATCTGCAATTAGATACTTCATAGCGCAATGAACATTACAGTGACAAAGGAAATATCCACAGATGAAAACTAGAAAGAAGCTTTCTTAGAAACTTCTTGGTGATGTGTGAATTCATCTCACAGAGTTACACTTATGTTTCGTGGAGCAGTCCATTAACACTGTCTTTGGGGAAACTGAGAAGGGCTTCTTTGGATCACATTGAGGCCTACGCTGATAAAGGAAATTTCATCCGTTCAAAACGTGAAAGAAGCTTTCTGAGAAACTTCTTTCTGATCTGTGAGTTCATCTCACAGAGTTACAAACTCTGCCTCAAGAAGCAGTTTGCTAACACTCTCTTCGTGGAATCTGCAAAGTGATATTTGGGAGTCTATTGGGGCCCATGTTGATAAAGCAAATATCCTCACATAATAACTAAAGAGAAGCTTTCTGAGAAACTGCATTGCCATGTGTGAATGCAACTCCCAGAGTTACACGTTTCTCTTCATTGATCAGTTTGTTAGCACAGTTTTCTGGAAATCTGCAATTAGATACTTCATAGCGCAATGAACATTACAGTGACAAAGGAAATATCCACAGATGAAAACTAGAAAGAAGCTTTCTTAGAAACTTCTTGGTGATGTGTGAATTCATCTCACAGAGTTACACTTATGTTTCGTGGAGCAGTCCATTAACACTGTCTTTGGGGAAACTGAGAAGGGCTTCTTTGGATCACATTGAGGCCTACGCTGATAAAGGAAATTTCATCCGTTCAAAACGTGAAAGAAGCTTTCTGAGAAACTTCTTTCTGATCTGTGAGTTCTTCTCACAGAGGTACAAACTCTGCCTCAAGAAGCAGTTTGCTAACACTCTCTTCGTGGAATCTGCAAAGTGATATTTGGGAGTCTATTGGGGCCCATGGTGATAAAGCAAATATCCTCACATAATAACTAAAGAGAAGCTTTCTGAGAAACTGCATTGCCATGTGTGAATGCAACTCCCAGAGTTACACGTTTCTCTTCATTGATCAGTTTGTTAGCACAGTTTTCTGGAAATCTGCAATTAGATACTTCATAGCGCAATGATGACATTACAGTGACAAAGGAAATATCCACAGATGAAAACTAGAAAGAAGCTTTCTTAGAAACTTCTTGGTGATGTGTGAATTCATCTCACAGAGTTACACTTATGTTTCGTGGAGCAGTCCATTAACACTGTCTTTGGGGAAACTGAGAAGGGCTTCTTTGGATCACATTGAGGCCTACGCTGATAAAGGAAATTTCATCCGTTCAAAACGTGAAAGAAGCTTTCTGAGAAACTTCTTTCTGATCTGTGAGTTCATCTCACAGAGTTACAAACTCTGCCTCAAGAAGCAGTTTGCTAACACTCTCTTCGTGGAATCTGCAAAGTGATATTTGGGAGTCTATTGGGGCCCATGTTGATAAAGCAAATATCCTCACATAATAACTAAAGAGAAGCTTTCTGAGAAACTGCATTGCCATGTGTGAATGCAACTCCCAGAGTTACACGTTTCTCTTCATTGATCAGTTTGTTAGCACAGTTTTCTGGAAATCTGCAATTAGATACTTCATAGCGCAATGAACATTACAGTGACAAAGGAAATATCCACAGATGAAAACTAGAAAGAAGCTTTCTTAGAAACTTCTTGGTGATGTGTGAATTCATCTCACAGAGTTACACTTATGTTTCGTGGAGCAGTCCATTAACACTGTCTTTGGGGAAACTGAGAAGGGCTTCTTTGGATCACATTGAGGCCTACGCTGATAAAGGAAATTTCATCCGTTCAAAACGTGAAAGAAGCTTTCTGAGAAACTTCTTTCTGATCTGTGAGTTCATCTCACAGAGTTACAAACTCTGCCTCAAGAAGCAGTTTGCTAACACTCTCTTCGTGGAATCTGCAAAGTGATATTTGGGAGTCTATTGGGGCCCATGGTGATAAAGCAAATATCCTCACATAATAACTAAAGAGAAGCTTTCTGAGAAACTGCATTGCCATGTGTGAATGCAACTCCCAGAGTTACACGTTTCTCTTCATTGATCAGTTTGTTAGCACAGTTTTCTGGAAATCTGCAATTAGATACTTCATAGCGCAATGAACATTACAGTGACAAAGGAAATATCCACAGATGAAAACTAGAAAGAAGCTTTCTTAGAAACTTCTTGGTGATGTGTGAATTCATCTCACAGAGTTACACTTATGTTTCGTGGAGCAGTCCATTAACACTGTCTTTGGGGAAACTGAGAAGGGCTTCTTTGGATCACATTGAGGCCTACGCTGATAAAGGAAATTTCATCCGTTCAAAACGTGAAAGAAGCTTTCTGAGAAACTTCTTTCTGATCTGTGAGTTCATTCTCACAGAGTTACAAACTCTGCCTCAAGAAGCAGTTTGCTAACACTCTCTTCGTGGAATCTGCAAAGTGATATTTGGGAGTCTATTGGGGCCCATGGTGATAAAGCAAATATCCTCACATAATAACTAAAGAGAAGCTTTCTGAGAAACTGCATTGCCATGTGTGAATGCAACTCCCAGAGTTACACGTTTCTCTTCATTGATCAGTTTGTTAGCACAGTTTTCTGGAAATCTGCAATTAGATACTTCATAGCGCAATGAACATTACAGTGACAAAGGAAATATCCACAGATGAAAACTAGAAAGAAGCTTTCTTAGAAACTTCTTGGTGATGTGTGAATTCATCTCACAGAGTTACACTTATGTTTCGTGGAGCAGTCCATTAACACTGTCTTTGGGGAAACTGAGAAGGGCTTCTTTGGATCACATTGAGGCCTACGCTGATAAAGGAAATTTCATCCGTTCAAAACGTGAAAGAAGCTTTCTGAGAAACTTCTTTCTGATCTGTGAGTTCATCTCACAGAGTTACAAACTCTGCCTCAAGAAGCAGTTTGCTAACACTCTCTTCGTGGAATCTGCAAAGTGATATTTGGGAGTCTATTGGGGCCCATGGTGATAAAGCAAATATCCTCACATAATAACTAAAGAGAAGCTTTCTGAGAAACTGCATTGCCATGTGTGAATGCAACTCCCAGAGTTACACGTTTCTCTTCATTGATCAGTTTGTTAGCACAGTTTTCTGGAAATCTGCAATTAGATACTTCATAGCGCAATGAACATTACAGTGACAAAGGAAATATCCACAGATGAAAACTAGAAAGAAGCTTTCTTAGAAACTTCTTGGTGATGTGTGAATTCATCTCACAGAGTTACACTTATGTTTCGTGGAGCAGTCCATTAACACTGTCTTTGGGGAAACTGAGAAGGGCTTCTTTGGATCACATTGAGGCCTACGCTGATAAAGGAAATTTCATCCGTTCAAAACGTGAAAGAAGCTTTCTGAGAAACTTCTTTCTGATCTGTGAGTTCTTCTCACAGAGTTACAAACTCTGCCTCAAGAAGCAGTTTGCTAACACTCTCTTCGTGGAATCTGCAAAGTGATATTTGGGAGTCTATTGGGGCCCATGGTGATAAAGCAAATATCCTCACATAATAACTAAAGAGAAGCTTTCTGAGAAACTGCATTGCCATGTGTGAATGCAACTCCCAGAGTTACACGTTTCTCTTCATTGATCAGTTTGTTAGCACAGTTTTCTGGAAATCTGCAATTAGATACTTCATAGCGCAATGAACATTACAGTGACAAAGGAAATATCCACAGATGAAAACTAGAAAGAAGCTTTCTTAGAAACTTCTTGGTGATGTGTGAATTCATCTCACAGAGTTACACTTATGTTTCGTGGAGCAGTCCATTAACACTGTCTTTGGGGAAACTGAGAAGGGCTTCTTTGGATCACATTGAGGCCTACGCTGATAAAGGAAATTTCATCCGTTCAAAACGTGAAAGAAGCTTTCTGAGAAACTTCTTTCTGATCTGTGAGTTCATCTCACAGAGTTACAAACTCTGCCTCAAGAAGCAGTTTGCTAACACTCTCTTCGTGGAATCTGCAAAGTGATATTTGGGAGTCTATTGGGGCCCATGGTGATAAAGCAAATATCCTCACATAATAACTAAAGAGAAGCTTTCTGAGAAACTGCATTGCCATGTGTGAATGCAACTCCCAGAGTTACACGTTTCTCTTCATTGATCAGTTTGTTAGCACAGTTTTCTGGAAATCTGCAATTAGATACTTCATAGCGCAATGAACATTACAGTGACAAAGGAAATATCCACAGATGAAAACTAGAAAGAAGCTTTCTTAGAAACTTCTTGGTGATGTGTGAATTCATCTCACAGAGTTACACTTATGTTTCGTGGAGCAGTCCATTAACACTGTCTTTGGGGAAACTGAGAAGGGCTTCTTTGGATCACATTGAGGCCTACGCTGATAAAGGAAATTTCATCCGTTCAAAACGTGAAAGAAGCTTTCTGAGAAACTTCTTTCTGATCTGTGAGTTCATCTCACAGAGTTACAAACTCTGCCTCAAGAAGCAGTTTGCTAACACTCTCTTCGTGGAATCTGCAAAGTGATATTTGGGAGTCTATTGGGGCCCATGGTGATAAAGCAAATATCCTCACATAATAACTAAAGAGAAGCTTTCTGAGAAACTGCATTGCCATGTGTGAATGCAACTCCCAGAGTTACACGTTTCTCTTCATTGATCAGTTTGTTAGCACAGTTTTCTGGAAATCTGCAATTAGATACTTCATAGCGCAATGAACATTACAGTGACAAAGGAAATATCCACAGATGAAAACTAGAAAGAAGCTTTCTTAGAAACTTCTTGGTGATGTGTGAATTCATCTCACAGAGTTACACTTATGTTTCGTGGAGCAGTCCATTAACACTGTCTTTGGGGAAACTGAGAAGGGCTTCTTTGGATCACATTGAGGCCTACGCTGATAAAGGAAATTTCATCCGTTCAAAACGTGAAAGAAGCTTTCTGAGAAACTTCTTTCTGATCTGTGAGTTCATCTCACAGAGTTACAAACTCTGCCTCAAGAAGCAGTTTGCTAACACTCTCTTCGTGGAATCTGCAAAGTGATATTTGGGAGTCTATTGGGGCCCATGGTGATAAAGCAAATATCCTCACATAATAACTAAAGAGAAGCTTTCTGAGAAACTGCATTGCCATGTGTGAATGCAACTCCCAGAGTTACACGTTTCTCTTCATTGATCAGTTTGTTAGCACAGTTTTCTGGAAATCTGCAATTAGATACTTCATAGCGCAATGAACATTACAGTGACAAAGGAAATATCCACAGATGAAAACTAGAAAGAAGCTTTCTTAGAAACTTCTTGGTGATGTGTGAATTCATCTCACAGAGTTACACTTATGTTTCGTGGAGCAGTCCATTAACACTGTCTTTGGGGAAACTGAGAAGGGCTTCTTTGGATCACATTGAGGCCTACGCTGATAAAGGAAATTTCATCCGTTCAAAACGTGAAAGAAGCTTTCTGAGAAACTTCTTTCTGATCTGTGAGTTCATTCTCACAGAGTTACAAACTCTGCCTCAAGAAGCAGTTTGCTAACACTCTCTTCGTGGAATCTGCAAAGTGATATTTGGGAGTCTATTGGGGCCCATGGTGATAAAGCAAATATCCTCACATAATAACTAAAGAGAAGCTTTCTGAGAAACTGCATTGCCATGTGTGAATGCAACTCCCAGAGTTACACGTTTCTCTTCATTGATCAGTTTGTTAGCACAGTTTTCTGGAAATCTGCAATTAGATACTTCATAGCGCAATGAACATTACAGTGACAAAGGAAATATCCACAGATGAAAACTAGAAAGAAGCTTTCTTAGAAACTTCTTGGTGATGTGTGAATTCATCTCACAGAGTTACACTTATGTTTCGTGGAGCAGTCCATTAACACTGTCTTTGGGGAAACTGAGAAGGGCTTCTTTGGATCACATTGAGGCCTACGCTGATAAAGGAAATTTCATCCGTTCAAAACGTGAAAGAAGCTTTCTGAGAAACTTCTTTCTGATCTGTGAGTTCATTCTCACAGAGTTACAAACTCTGCCTCAAGAAGCAGTTTGCTAACACTCTCTTCGTGGAATCTGCAAAGTGATATTTGGGAGTCTATTGGGGCCCATGTTGATAAAGCAAATATCCTCACATAATAACTAAAGAGAAGCTTTCTGAGAAACTGCATTGCCATGTGTGAATGCAACTCCCAGAGTTACACGTTTCTCTTCATTGATCAGTTTGTTAGCACAGTTTTCTGGAAATCTGCAATTAGATACTTCATAGCGCAATGAACATTACAGTGACAAAGGAAATATCCACAGATGAAAACTAGAAAGAAGCTTTCTTAGAAACTTCTTGGTGATGTGTGAATTCATCTCACAGAGTTACACTTATGTTTCGTGGAGCAGTCCATTAACACTGTCTTTGGGGAAACTGAGAAGGGCTTCTTTGGATCACATTGAGGCCTACGGTGATAAAGGAAATTTCATCCGTTCAAAACGTGAAAGAAGCTTTCTGAGAAACTTCTTTCTGATCTGTGAGTTCATCTCACAGAGTTACAAACTCTGCCTCAAGAAGCAGTTTGCTAACACTCTCTTCGTGGAATCTGCAAAGTGATATTTGGGAGTCTATTGGGGCCCATGGTGATAAAGCAAATATCCTCACATAATAACTAAAGAGAAGCTTTCTGAGAAACTGCATTGCCATGTGTGAATGCAACTCCCAGAGTTACACGTTTCTCTTCATTGATCAGTTTGTTAGCACAGTTTTCTGGAAATCTGCAATTAGATACTTCATAGCGCAATGAACATTACAGTGACAAAGGAAATATCCACAGATGAAAACTAGAAAGAAGCTTTCTTAGAAACTTCTTGGTGATGTGTGAATTCATCTCACAGAGTTACACTTATGTTTCGTGGAGCAGTCCATTAACACTGTCTTTGGGGAAACTGAGAAGGGCTTCTTTGGATCACATTGAGGCCTACGCTGATAAAGGAAATTTCATCCGTTCAAAACGTGAAAGAAGCTTTCTGAGAAACTTCTTTCTGATCTGTGAGTTCATCTCACAGAGTTACAAACTCTGCCTCAAGAAGCAGTTTGCTAACACTCTCTTCGTGGAATCTGCAAAGTGATATTTGGGAGTCTATTGGGGCCCATGTTGATAAAGCAAATATCCTCACATAATAACTAAAGAGAAGCTTTCTGAGAAACTGCATTGCCATGTGTGAATGCAACTCCCAGAGTTACACGTTTCTCTTCATTGATCAGTTTGTTAGCACAGTTTTCTGGAAATCTGCAATTAGATACTTCATAGCGCAATGAACATTACAGTGACAAAGGAAATATCCACAGATGAAAACTAGAAAGAAGCTTTCTTAGAAACTTCTTGGTGATGTGTGAATTCATCTCACAGAGTTACACTTATGTTTCGTGGAGCAGTCCATTAACACTGTCTTTGGGGAAACTGAGAAGGGCTTCTTTGGATCACATTGAGGCCTACGCTGATAAAGGAAATTTCATCCGTTCAAAACGTGAAAGAAGCTTTCTGAGAAACTTCTTTCTGATCTGTGAGTTCATCTCACAGAGTTACAAACTCTGCCTCAAGAAGCAGTTTGCTAACACTCTCTTCGTGGAATCTGCAAAGTGATATTTGGGAGTCTATTGGGGCCCATGGTGATAAAGCAAATATCCTCACATAATAACTAAAGAGAAGCTTTCTGAGAAACTGCATTGCCATGTGTGAATGCAACTCCCAGAGTTACACGTTTCTCTTCATTGATCAGTTTGTTAGCACAGTTTTCTGGAAATCTGCAATTAGATACTTCATAGCGCAATGAACATTACAGTGACAAAGGAAATATCCACAGATGAAAACTAGAAAGAAGCTTTCTTAGAAACTTCTTGGTGATGTGTGAATTCATCTCACAGAGTTACACTTATGTTTCGTGGAGCAGTCCATTAACACTGTCTTTGGGGAAACTGAGAAGGGCTTCTTTGGATCACATTGAGGCCTACGCTGATAAAGGAAATTTCATCCGTTCAAAACGTGAAAGAAGCTTTCTGAGAAACTTCTTTCTGATCTGTGAGTTCTTCTCACAGAGTTACAAACTCTGCCTCAAGAAGCAGTTTGCTAACACTCTCTTCGTGGAATCTGCAAAGTGATATTTGGGAGTCTATTGGGGCCCATGTTGATAAAGCAAATATCCTCACATAATAACTAAAGAGAAGCTTTCTGAGAAACTGCATTGCCATGTGTGAATGCAACTCCCAGAGTTACACGTTTCTCTTCATTGATCAGTTTGTTAGCACAGTTTTCTGGAAATCTGCAATTAGATACTTCATAGCGCAATGAACATTACAGTGACAAAGGAAATATCCACTAGATGAAAACTAGAAAGAAGCTTTCTTAGAAACTTCTTGGTGATGTGTGAATTCATCTCACAGAGTTACACTTATGTTTCGTGGAGCATTCCATTAACACTGTCTTTGGGGAAACTGAGAAGGGCTTCTTTGGATCACATTGAGGCCTACGGTGATAAAGGAAATTTCATCCGTTCAAAACGTGAAAGAAGCTTTCTGAGAAACTTCTTTCTGATCTGTGAGTTCATCTCACAGAGTTACAAACTCTGCCTCAAGAAGCAGTTTGCTAACACTCTCTTCGTGGAATCTGCAAAGTGATATTTGGGAGTCTATTGGGGCCCATGGTGATAAAGCAAATATCCTCACATAATAACTAAAGAGAAGCTTTCTGAGAAACTGCATTGCCATGTGTGAATGCAACTCCCAGAGTTACACGTTTCTCTTCATTGATCAGTTTGTTAGCACAGTTTTCTGGAAATCTGCCATTAGATACTTCATAGCGCAATGAACATTACAGTGACAAAGGAAATATCCACAGATGAAAACTAGAAAGAAGCTTTCTTAGAAACTTCTTGGTGATGTGTGAATTCATCTCACAGAGTTACACTTATGTTTCGTGGAGCAGTCCATTAACACTGTCTTTGGGGAAACTGAGAAGGGCTTCTTTGGATCACATTGAGGCCTACGCTGATAAAGGAAATTTCATCCGTTCAAAACGTGAAAGAAGCTTTCTGAGAAACTTCTTTCTGATCTGTGAGTTCATCTCACAGAGGTACAAACTCTGCCTCAAGAAGCAGTTTGCTAACACTCTCTTCGTGGAATCTGCAAAGTGATATTTGGGAGTCTATTGGGGCCCATGGTGATAAAGCAAATATCCTCACATAATAACTAAAGAGAAGCTTTCTGAGAAACTGCATTGCCATGTGTGAATGCAACTCACAGAGTTACACGTTTCTCTTCATTGATCAGTTTGTTAGCACAGTTTTCTGGAAATCTGCAATTAGATACTTCATAGCGCAATGAACATTACAGTGACAAAGGAAATATCCACAGATGAAAACTAGAAAGAAGCTTTCTTAGAAACTTCTTGGTGATGTGTGAATTCATCTCACAGAGTTACACTTATGTTTCGTGGAGCAGTCCATTAACACTGTCTTTGGGGAAACTGAGAAGGGCTTCTTTGGATCACATTGAGGCCTACGCTGATAAAGGAAATTTCATCCGTTCAAAACGTGAAAGAAGCTTTCTGAGAAACTTCTTTCTGATCTGTGAGTTCATCTCACAGAGTTACAAACTCTGCCTCAAGAAGCAGTTTGCTAACACTCTCTTCGTGGAATCTGCAAAGTGATATTTGGGAGTCTATTGGGGCCCATGGTGATAAAGCAAATATCCTCACATAATAACTAAAGAGAAGCTTTCTGAGAAACTGCATTGCCATGTGTGAATGCAACTCCCAGAGTTACACGTTTCTCTTCATTGATCAGTTTGTTAGCACAGTTTTCTGGAAATCTGCAATTAGATACTTCATAGCGCAATGAACATTACAGTGACAAAGGAAATATCCACAGATGAAAACTAGAAAGAAGCTTTCTTAGAAACTTCTTGGTGATGTGTGAATTCATCTCACAGAGTTACACTTATGTTTCGTGGAGCATTCCATTAACACTGTCTTTGGGGAAACTGAGAAGGGCTTCTTTGGATCACATTGAGGCCTACGCTGATAAAGGAAATTTCATCCGTTCAAAACGTGAAAGAAGCTTTCTGAGAAACTTCTTTCTGATCTGTGAGTTCATCTCACAGAGTTACAAACTCTGCCTCAAGAAGCAGTTTGCTAACACTCTCTTCGTGGAATCTGCAAAGTGATATTTGGGAGTCTATTGGGGCCCATGGTGATAAAGCAAATATCCTCACATAATAACTAAAGAGAAGCTTTCTGAGAAACTGCATTGCCATGTGTGAATGCAACTCCCAGAGTTACACGTTTCTCTTCATTGATCAGTTTGTTAGCACAGTTTTCTGGAAATCTGCAATTAGATACTTCATAGCGCAATGAACATTACAGTGACAAAGGAAATATCCACAGATGAAAACTAGAAAGAAGCTTTCTTAGAAACTTCTTGGTGATGTGTGAATTCATCTCACAGAGTTACACTTATGTTTCGTGGAGCAGTCCATTAACACTGTCTTTGGGGAAACTGAGAAGGGCTTCTTTGGATCACATTGAGGCCTACGCTGATAAAGGAAATTTCATCCGTTCAAAACGTGAAAGAAGCTTTCTGAGAAACTTCTTTCTGATCTGTGAGTTCATCTCACAGAGTTACAAACTCTGCCTCAAGAAGCAGTTTGCTAACACTCTCTTCGTGGAATCTGCAAAGTGATATTTGGGAGTCTATTGGGGCCCATGGTGATAAAGCAAATATCCTCACATAATAACTAAAGAGAAGCTTTCTGAGAAACTGCATTGCCATGTGTGAATGCAACTCCCAGAGTTACACGTTTCTCTTCATTGATCAGTTTGTTAGCCACAGTTTTCTGGAAATCTGCAATTAGATACTTCATAGCGCAATGAACATTACAGTGACAAAGGAAATATCCACAGATGAAAACTAGAAAGAAGCTTCTTAGAAACTTCTTGGTGATGTGTGAATTCATCTCACAGAGTTACACTTATGTTTCGTGGAGCAGTCCATTAACACTGTCTTTGGGGAAACTGAGAAGGGCTTCTTTGGATCACATTGAGGCCTACGCTGATAAAGGAAATTTCATCCGTTCAAAACGTGAAAGAAGCTTTCTGAGAAACTTCT
>NW_022144304.1:0-15797 GCF_007565055.1 Rhinopithecus roxellana
CCTTCTTCTTCCTTCCCCTTCCCTTCCTTCCTTCTCCCTCTCCTTCCTTCCCTTCCTTCCTCCTTCCTTCCTTCCCTCCTCTCCCCCCCCTCTCTCCCCTCTTTCTTTCTTTCTTCCTTCCTCTCTCTCTCTCCCTCCCTCCCTTCCTTCCTTCTTCCTTCCCTCCTTCCTTCCTTCCTTCCTTCCCTCCCTCCCCCTTCCCGCCCCCCTCCCTCCCCCTTCCCTCTCTCCCTCTCTTTCTTTCTTTCTTCCTTTCTTCCTTCCCTCCCTCCTCCTTTTCCCTTCCTTCCTTTCTTTCTTCTTTCCTTTCTTTCTCCTTCTTTCCCCTTCCTTCCTTCCTCCCCTTTCTTTCTTCCTTTCTCTCTCTCTCTCCTCCCTCCCTTCCTCCCGAAGAAAGAAAAAGAAAATATATACCTAAGTTTTCTCTTTCCAACCAGCACCCAGCAATGGGCATCTCTCAGGACAACTGGCACAAGTACCAGAAGACAGGGGCAAGAGAAAGGACCACCATAAGAAGCAGAAGTCTGAGCTGCGATGCCCACTGCCAACACTAAAATTGGCCCCCGCCACATCCACACAGTTTATGTGTGGGGAGGTAATAAGAAATATTGTGCTTTGAGGCTGGAAATGGGAACTTCTGTGTCTGGGAGTGTTGCACTCGCAAAACAAGGATCATTGATCTTGTTTGCAATGTCACCCACAGCGAGCCGGTCCGCACCAAGACCCTGGTGAGGAATTGCTTGCTGCTGGTTGGCAGCGCACCTTAGCAACAGCAGTACAAGTTCCACTATGCACTGTCCGGGGCCGCAAGAAGGGGGCCCAGCGGACTCCTGAGGAGGAAGAGATTTTAAACAAAAAATGATCCAAAACAAATTTAGAAAAAAAATATATAATGAAAGGAAAATGAATGCCCAAAACAGCAGTATTCTGGAGGAGCAGTTCCAGTAGGGCAAGCTTCTGTCGTGCATTGCATAAGGATGGAGTCAGCGTGGCTGAGCAGATGGCTATGTGCTAGATTGCAAGGAGCTGGAGTTCTAACTGAGCCAAATCAAGGCCTGGAGAGGCAAACAAATGCTCTTCCTTCCTGTCTTAGCTCACGTAATAATGGTGTTTATTATTCTATTATATATATTCTATAATATAGATCTTATTATATATTATTATAACATATTATATAGTTCTATAATATAGATATTATCTATATATATTATCTGTCTCCCTATGTTTGCATGATTATCTATCTATCTATCTATCTCTATCTATCTATCTATCTATCTCTCCCAATGTTTTGGATGGTTTTAATCTACGTTTCCACTTTTTTGTGTTAATCAAATTGTTCAGGTGGATACCAGCAGTGAGCACACTACTTATAAAGCTAAAATAAACAAGGGCTCACAATTTTTTGTACTTGCCTTGTCTACATATTTGTAGGCGATTGTATATTTTATGAGGCAGTTGCCAGATCCTATTCATTCTTTTTGTGCTTACATGAAGTATAGGAAATACTCACAATAAATCTTTCTGAATGAATGGATGAATTTCATGCATGTGTCCACAAAAGAATATACTCTGCATAGTTATAGATGGTTGAGAAAATTCTGAATTCCTTTTATTTTCTCATTCATCCAAATACAACTAAGAAATTAAACTTCTGAAATACTCATTAAAGTAAATATGGATTTGAATGTAAAACACTGAGCTAAACATTGCTGGGCTTGCCACAATACTTCCATAAAGGCTAATAGAACTTTAAATGAATATCACTCAGTCTCATTCATTTTACAGTGTCTACTTAAGGCCAACAATATTCGTAGGTTTTAGTGGTTCTTTTAAGTGTCAACAAAAAAATCATTAACTTTTCTGAAATTTACTTTAAAATACTTTACCATAGGCTGTGTGATAATATAGAGGCTACTGAATTTTAATGTACCCCATAAATATAGTCAGTCAGTATTCAAAAGGTCTTAATCAAAACTCTTCTAAATCTCTAGTAAAATGTAGTAGCACTGGTTACTCTATGTACTTCAGGTATCTTTATTCTGTAAAGTGTGTTAAGTGTATAAGTATGGCTTAATCACTATAATGGATGTTAGCAGAATGATCCATTAAAACAAAAAATAAGCAGTGTTGTATATATTGGTGGATTTTGCTAGAAATGTTTGCTCAGACACAAGCACCCTTGCGTGAACAGGATATTAAAAAATCAAGGTAGCGCTATGGCCTAAACACAATTTCATTGCACTCCAGGCTTAGGATTTCATTCATTTTTGCAATAAGTGTTTTTTCTATGACTCCAATTGAAAAGGTAGCTGAATCCTGCAGCTGGAACATCATCTCATCTGCCTCTAGTGAAGCTTTCTTGCAGATTTCTGTCAGAATGCCTCAAAGGTTTAACAGCTGGGACTCCATCAAATTGACAGAATACAGGGTACAATTTTGTGATGTGTGTGTTTGTGTATGTGTGCATGCATGCCTGTGCATGTGTACACATACTTATAAGCACATGTGTACATTTGATGGCTAATACATATTTGCTTGCCTGGACTATTTCATCCTAAGATTGTCCTTGTCACATAGCATCTGGTAGCTAGCTTACAAGAAAAAACTAAAACCCTACCCTCATTTTCTCTAGGACTTGGGAACTATTGATACCTATAAAAAGTAACCTAATGACCAAAAATTAGGTCAGGATGCAAATATGAAGAAACTACTATCTGCGGTAAACTTTCTATATGAAAGCATTGTCAGAAAATATACTCTTAGAAATTTGAGTCAGTGATACACCATTAGCCTTAACCTAAGGCCATTTCTAAGGTTGTATTTAAAGCATGAATTCCAACCATTGGTACTTGAATATGATTTTATTTTTCTTAGCTCATCAAAAGGCACTTAAGGGTCTTGTAGTGACAGGGATGGTCATGATAATTATCAACTGCTAGTGAACATTAAGCACTTGAATATGACACTAATAGATTCTTTTAGAGATGAAAAGGCTGCATGATTAAGATAAATAGTTCATGGTTTGGGGTATCTCACCTTCGATTTTTTATCTCTATACTGTTTCATAACTACTCATTTTCTTGCAATGTTTCTATTCTTGTTACCACATTTCCTTTTCCATTCTCTGAGGCAAATTTTTTGGTTAAAGATAATTAACTCGTTATAAAATGCTAAAGGCCAAATAGTGATACAAAAAACTTTAGCCTTCTTTTCCCCTAAAATCTATAGTTCACAGAAACATCCCTCTTGTCAATTCAAAACTTTCAAAGGGAAAATAACAAAGCAAACCAACTATAATCAGAGAGATTTGGGGCATATTAAGAAAAGAATATTTATGCATAATCACATACCAGAGGTTGTTTAAGGGGGATATTTTTATTCAAATTCAAAAAGGTATAGGTATTTTTGTTGCAAATAGTTTAATAGATGTATCAGTGCTTTGGATATGTTGGTAGAAATTTTAATCTTCTCACTATACAAATCGTTAAAAGCAAACCTATTCTATTCAAGCCATAAGATACAAAGTATGATTTCTGATACTTAAGATAAATTTATAAGAAACTCATAATTTCCTTTGGCTCATCTTCTGCTCCGGTGATGGCATTAGAGCTGTCAACATTGATTGATCATTCCCTGTGCTTTTATGAGAAGAATTAATGCCAAATCCTGGGTCAATGACCTAGATCCCTAAATCTTTCATATCTTGTCCTCATTTTCCATGAATAAGAAATAAGAACAGGAAGGCAATATCAGTTAATATGTCATTTTTGAACTGATTACCTTCTTCATTTGCATGATAACCAGTTAGATTCAATTTTCTGGATATAGTGGGCAGTTTACTTAAAAATACATGTTTAATAGTCTTATGTGTTTTGATTCCAATATTGATAATATTTCTAAGAACTACACAGTTACTATTATCACATACCATTTTTAATTAATTTGTTTTTACTTATTTTACAATAAAATAGATTCTTATTGCAACAGAAAATAATGGCAAAGGAACGTATTCAGTAAAAAGTTGAAGATTATACAACCCCCTTCTCCCCATCCCTGCCAGAAAACATTTAAGATATGAACACTTCCAGACATTTATATTCATTTTGATTTATTTATATGTACATTTATATTATATATAACATATAGTATGCCTTATATATGTTGTATAAATGATATCATATCTATTATTTTTTATTAAGTGAAAAAGGCAAGTTATAGAGTGTTATCTATAGAACAAACAGGTAAAGACCATGGGCTTTTCCTAGAAAAATCACAAGTTACTAGACATTCGAAATTCAGTTTGGGAAAAGGATTACTGAAGGAAAAACTGTGAAAGATCTTAAACTTCTTTAGCTATAAAGTTATAATTAGGGCAGAGGTCACTATCAGTAATGCAAATGTTATTAATTATGTCAACATTCCTAACTAATTCATTTATTGGATATATTTTCTATTTCCAAGTATTCACTCTATTCTAGAATAATTTTCTTTTACATTCCAAAGATAATACTGTGGTAATTGAAATACACTGAGTGACTAGCAGGTGACTAAGACAAAGTGTTCTGTAAATATTTTGATAAAACCTGAGATTAACTAAAAGTTACTTTTAGCCATGATACTTTCTTCCTTACTGTAGAGATTTTCCTTTAAATGAAAGAAATCAAACTGTCATTATTTTCTACTAACATATCATTAGCACAAATCAATTATAACTCTAGAGATATGATGTTTTCCTAAATGTTATGCTTTGGCATGCAATTTGAATTCAACATAGCTAACAGTCAAAAAGGAAATAAAGTTTATCTGCGGCCAGATATGACTACCAGTATAATTTATCAGAAAGAAATTGATAAAATAAAAGCTCCCACCAAGTCACTTAAGGAGCATCTTCTTTCCATTTAAAGCAGTGTTTAGAGTTAAATTTATAGCACTAAATGCCCACAACAGAAAGCGGGAAAGATCTAAAATTGACGCCGTAACATCAAAATTAAAAGAACTAGAGAAGAAAAGCAAAAAAATTCAAAAGCTAGCAAAAGATAGGAAATAACTAAGATCAGAGCAGAACTGAAGGAGATAAGAGACACGAAAATCCCTTAAAAATATCAATGAAACCAGGAGCTGGTTTATTGAAAAACTCAACAAAATAGATAGACCACTAGCCAGACTAATAAAGAAGAAAAGAGAGAAGAATCAAATAGACGCAACAAAAAATGATAAAGGGGATATCACCACCGATCTCACAGAAATAAAAACTACTATCAGAGGATGCTATAAACATCTATACACAAATAAACTAGAAAATCTAGAAGAAATTGATACATTCCTGGACACATACACCCTCCCAAGTCTAAGCCGGGAAGAAGTCAAATCCCTGAATAAACCAATAACAAGTTCTGAAATTGAGGCAGTAATCAATAGTCTATCAGCCAATAAAGCCCAGGGCCAAATGAATTCACAGCCATATTCTACAAGTGGTACAAAGAAGAGCTGGTACCATTTCTTCTGAAACTATTACAAACAACATTAAAAGAGGGAATCCTCCCTAACTCATTTTATGAGGCCAGCATCATCCTGATACCATAATCTGGCAGAGACACAACAAAAAAAGAAAATTTCAGACCAATATCGCTGATAAACATTGATGTGAAAATCCTCAATAAAATACTAGCAAATCGAATCCAGCAGCACATCAAAAAGCTTATCCACCAAGATCAAGTTAGGTTCATACCTGGGATGCAAGACTGGTTCAACATACACAAATCAATAAACGTAATCCATCACATAAACAGAACCAATGACAAAAGCCACATGATTATCTCAATAGATGCAGAAAAGGCCTTTGATAAAATTCAACACCCCTTCATGCTAAAAACTCTCAATAAACTAGGTATCAAAGGAACATATCTCAAAATAATAAGAGCTATTTATGGAAAACCCACAGCCAATATCATACTGAATGGGCAAAACCTGGAAGCATTCCCTTTGAAAACCAGCAGAAGACAAGGATGCCCTCTCTCACCACTCCTATTCAACATAGTATTGGAAGTTCCAGCCAGGGCAATCAGGCAAGAGAAAGAAATAAAGTGTATTCAAATAGGAAGAGAGGAAGTCAAATTGTCTCCGTTTGCAGATGACATGATTGTATATTTAGAAAACCCCATTGTCTCAGCCCCAAATCTCCTTAAGCTGATAAGCAACTTCAGCAAAGTCTCAGGATAAAAATCAACATGCAAAAATAACAAGCATTCCTGTACACTAATAACAGACAGAGAGCCAAATCGTGAGTGAACTCCCATTCACAATTGCTACTAAGAGAATAAAATACCTAGGAATACAACTTACAAGGGATGTGAAGGACCTCTTCAAGAACTACAAACCACTGCTCAAGGAAACAAGAGAAGACACAAACAAATGGAAAAACATTCCATGCTCATGGATAGGAAGAATCAATATTGTGAAAATGGCCATACTGCCCAAATGTATATTTAATGCTATCACCATCAAGCTACCACTGACTTTCTTCACAGAATTGGAAAAAACTACTTTAAACTTCATATGGAACCAAAAAGAGTCTGTATATCCAAGACAATCATGTGCAAGAAGAACAAAGCTGGAGGTATCACGCTACCTGACTTCAAACTACACTACAAGTCTACACAGTAACCAAAACAGCATGTTACTGGTACCAAAACAGATATATAGACCAGAACAGAATGGAGGCCTCAGAAATAACACTGCACAGCTACAACCACCTGATTTTTGACAAATCTGACACACACTAGCAACGGGAAAAAGGTTTCCTATTTAATAAATGGTGTTGGTAAAACTGGCTAGCCACATGCAGAAAACTGAAACTGGATCCCTTCCTTACACCGTATAGAAAAATCAACTCAAGATAGATCAGACTTAAACATAAGACCTAGGACCATAAAAATACTAGAAGAAAACCTGGGCAATACCATTCAGGACATAGGTATGGGCAAAGAATTTTCTAAAACACCAAAAACAATCATAACAAAAGCCAAAATTGACAAATGGGGTCTAATTAAACTTAAGAGCTTCTGCACAGCAAAAGAAACTATCATCAGAGTGAACAAGCAAACTACAGATAGGGAGAAAATTTTTGCAGTCTATCCATCTGACAAAGAGCTAATATCCAGAATCTACGAAAAACTTAAACAAATCTACAAGAAAAAAAGAAACAACCCCATCAAAAAATGGGCAAAGGATATGAACAGACACTTCTCAAAATAAGACATTTATGCAGCCAACAGACACATGAAAAAATGCTCATCATCACTGGTCATTAGAGAAATGCAAATCAAAACCATCAAAACCACAATGAGATATCATCTCACGCCAGCTAGAATTGCCATCTTTAGAGTCAAGAAACAACAGATGCTGAAGAGTTTTGGAAAAATAGGAATGCTTTTACACTGTTGGTGGGAGTGTAAATTAGTTCAACCATTGCTGAAGACAGTGTGGCAATTCCTTAAGGATCTAGAGCTAGAAATACCATTTGACCCAGCAATCCCATTACAGGGCATATACCCAAAGGATTATAAATCATTCTATGATAAAGGTGCATGCACATGTATGTTTATTATGGCACAAATCACAATTGCAAAGACTTGGAACCAACCCAAATGCCCATCAGTGATAGACTGGATAAAGAAAATGTGGCACATATACACCATGGAATACTATGCAACCATAAAAAAGTTTGAGTTCTTGTCCTTTACAGGGCCATGGATGAAGCTGGAAACCATCATTCACAGCAAGCTACCACAAGATCCAAAAACCAAACACCACATGTTCTTACTCATAAGTTGGAGTTGAACATTGAGAACACATGGACACAGGAGGGGAACATCACACACCAGGGCCTGTTGAGGGTTGTGGGCTGGGGAGGGATAACAAGAGAAATACTTAATGTAGGTGATGGGTTGATGGGTGCAGCAAACCACCAGGGCACGTGTATACCTATACAACAAAACTGCACGTTCTGCACATGTAACCCAGAACTTAAAGTATAATAATAATAATAAAGAGTGTCTTCTTTCTGGAAAAAGACTACAGAAAAGCAAGTAATTTCCATGTAATAATTGCATAATGTAACTACTATATGGCAATGCCGCATCTCTTTAGAAGTAGTGATTTTCACAGCAAGAATTCTGCTTTGCTTCTCATACTTTTAACCAGACAATGCTGAATCTCAACAAAGAGCTACATAATTGCAAAAGAATACCTTCTCTGAGCAACCAAAATCACCACCATTAAGTGCTGAATTATTCAATGAGGGATAATGGTACTCAAAATATAGCTGCTGGCTCTAACAAGTCACTTTTGCTTGTTTATCGGGTTAGAATAGCCAGTAGGAGGTTGGCAATGAATTCTCTTAAGCATCACAGAACAGTTTCTTTTTGCGTTTTCCTGATATACATATCTACTTTTTTTTTTTTTTTTTTGGTACAGCCAGAACTTCGAATTTACTCAGAGTTATGTCATCTGCCATCTGAAACACTAGGTGAACCAAAAATGTGGTCTGCAGACTAAGCCAGCCATGCATATTTGTGCATGAAGAAAATCCTATGGAAAGAACTTGATGAGGCTCAGCTCCCTCCTAATGTAGACACTCTGGGGTCTCAATCCCTTCTACCTCTACTTTGATTCCTCAGCACTTCCTATCTGTATTATTCACGTAAAGGAGATTTGGATTAATATTTTTTAAAAAACGGAAACCTTCCATGGCATCTCAATACTCAGAACATGGATCAAAATCCTTATTATTCTGCAAATTCTGAGTGGTCTGGACTCTACACATATCTCTCATCTCTCTTCCCCTTCTTGAGCTTCAATTACATGTTCTTTTAACTTCCTAAACACTCCAATCTCTTGTCATATGCTTTTCCATCAGTCTGGAGTACCCTTTATTTTCATCATCTTTTGCCCAGATGGCAACTCCTGTCCTTCAGGTCTCAGCACAGCTGCACTTTCTTAGGAAACCATTCATATCACAAGGGTTTTTTTTTGTTACATTGCTTTTTTTCCCCTAGAAATAAGATGTTTCACATGAGAGCACACATGAGAGCACTTATCTCAGTTTTGAATTATACATTCACTAGTGTGATGTCTTATGACGCTTATGTCTCTTACTAGACTACAAACCCAGGAGAGCAAGAAACATTTAGGCTTTGCTCATCATCATCTCCTCATTGCCAAAGGTATTGCCTTAGACAGAGTAGGCACCCCATGAATAAAGCTGTTTAAATAAATAGTGAGTACATATAAAATAATTGGATGCCAATAAAAATGAAGAAATATAGCAAAAATTGTAGCTTAACCACATTGTACGCTACCTCCTTGTAAGGTTCTTGCCATTGAATATCTTTCTCATTCACTCTGACAAAGTCATCAGAACCCAAATCCATGTCTTCTATCCCATCACCTCTCTTTGCATCAGATCCGATTCCTGCCTACCTATAAGCTACCCCCATCTCAAACAAAAATCTTTAGCATTCAGCCTCCACAAACTCAGCAAATCCAAAGGTTCATTTATTTTCCTCTTCTGGCAGTTTCTATCTAAGTAGCCTCACTGCTTTCTGTAGTGATTCAAACTGACATCTTGCGTCCCCTCAATGGTCTCAACAAGTCTTATTAGTTTTAGTTTCAATCAATTGATCTATGATTGCCACTCTAGGTTCTTCTTATTACTTCATCTCTGAAATATTATAGTAAGTTTCAAACAATTTTCTCTAACCACAGATTCTCTAAGCTGCCATTTTCCATCAACTGCTAGCCAATTTTTCTTTCTGAAACCCAATACTGATCCTTTCATTTCCTATTAAAACTTTCAAGGGAAAGGCGGCCAACAACTTCCTGTTGAAGGGGTGCCGGGAGCTGTAATCTCGATGGAATGGAAAGAGAAGGTAGTAGTGACTTTTTTTTGATATTGTATTTCCAAAGCAATCTCACTAGTCATAGATTTATTTGTTCCTGTGGGTGTTTGCAGAGGCACACTGATATACACTGAATGATGACTAATTGTCCTCCTAGTGCTGTTTCACTGCTCACCTATCAGGTGAGAACAATGTGCAAGTTTCTAAGCCTAGGGGAGCTCACACAGGGTCATGGAAAGGGATGGGGGCACATCCCAACACAGTCTCTAACCAGCTGCTGAACTAAATTCTCATTTATAAAGTCAAGATGTTATGTGCTCCTAATCTGTCGTGAGTATTACAAATGTGTACCCACTATTGTACCTGGAACATAGTAATTACTCAAAATTGGTAGCTATTTTTTATTATCATTCATTTCTGTTGGGCTAATTTATCATCTGATGCAAACCTAATTCTCCAGGATTTTCCTAGAACAACATCCAAAAGGGAACCAATGGTAAGAATTTGCAGCACCCCGATGTCCATATGTTCAATGATGCTGCTAACTTTGCCCATTCTCTCTCCCATAAAAAGCCTTTTATCTTCTTATTTACCCAATAAGTGTTCACTCATCCTCCAATATTTAATTTGTATATTGATGAAACTTTCCACATTTCTGGAGGCCAAGTATGCTGCACTCTCATACCTAACAAACAGATTTTTATAAACACTCTTATAATATTTTTCAATTATTTATTTACCTGACTGTGTCTTCTCTAAGACTAAAAACTCATGGAAACCAGGAATTCTCTTTCATTTCACTTCAGATAGTGTCTGGCACATGGGAGATTACTCAATAAATGTCAGCAGAATAAGTATACTCAGAACTTGTGCAAATTCCATTGTCCACTAAGACTCCACCATCCAAATAAGAGTCAACCAGGTTATAGCACTTTAACACAGCATTGTTAATACTATTATAAAAAACATTCCTGTCTATTGAGATACTTATTCTGTGCCACACACGTTATTTAGCGTTTTAGGTACATTATCTCTGGTGTTGAGTTTGTGTTCATCTTCTTATATGGCAAAAAAAAATTTGAAGACAGGGACTGTTTTGCTAATCTCTGTATGCATATCACCAAGAAGGTATTTAGGAGGAATATGGTCAAGTAGCAGGTCTGCCATTCATTCTCTCTTTTCACCAAGGCACCACTCCCTGGAAATAAACAAGGTAGCCCAGTCAAATCTCCTATTAAACATGTGAATGAGAGACCCTCCTGGCAAGCAATGGCATTTAGAGACAGTCCTTCTCTATCAAATGCTCACTATCTAGCACTGCTTATGATAAATACACATGAAATCTATGCATTTATGGGCATGGTCTCCTGGAAAAAGCTATGCAAGTATCTGAATATAAAATGGAGATTTTCATTACCTAATACTCCTACTGAGCAAGGAATGCAAACCGCACATGTCACCTAGAGATTTCCTATGGGCCCAGTGCATGCTCTGATGTGGAAAGAAAGCATTTGCAAGCCACTTGAAGGTCAAAGACCTCTCCCCCTGGCTCACCCATGCCATGTGATTACCTATACCATTAAAATTATTAGTAAAGTTAGATATCAGGTCAGACCTGTGATCCATGGAGTTTCTTTTTAGCAATTTGACATATTGTATTATCTCAGGTTCCAGTAAGTGTTTTCTGAAAGAACATATTTTTATGCCTATTTATGACTAAAATTATAAGAGAGATCTCGTTGGATATACCCACATTCATACGTTGATATGTTGTCTCTTTCCTAAGTTATAACTACTGAAAACAGTGAACAGACTGGTTGTATACTCAGGTAGAAGTAACAAGTCCACTTCAGAGTGCATTAACACAATCACAGATGATTATCAAGATGGCCACCTAATATTCTCTACCCCTGTACCTTACAGCTATACCAGACCTATGGAGTTCATTTGTATTTTGAAGCCTAATCCAGCTCTATAATCCCTAGCCCACTGAGATGACCCAGATAACATTTCCTGCATCAGAGTAAAGAGTTCACAATATTAAAATCAATTTGGCTTCCTGTTGTTAACCAAGGTCTGTTTCTTCAATACTGCAGAGATGAGGCAAGAATGGAGCTCTCTTTGAAGCTAACAAAAGCTTAAGGTCAGATCATCTCCATGGGATACAAAGCAACCCCAGAGAGAAGTAGCAGCCAAATGGTATTTGAAGTGTTCCATCAGGACAAGTACTTCTGTAATACAACCATTCATTCATTATTTGATATGGCTTTGTTCTCTCTTCACGATGTTTGAAGTATGATTTTAAAATATAACATGTTGTATATTCCATTGATTAAAAATAGCAATATTCTTTGAGAATTACTATGATATTTGTTCATATCCTATTGAAAGACATTTATAATTTGGAGATTAATGTTACCCACAAATCTCATTTTACATTAAGCCTACCAATAATGCCAAAATATTCTAATCAGCAAAAGAGAACAACTATAGCAATATTACCAATAATAATAGCATTTTAATTTTCTCTCCACAAATTATGCTTTTCTAACCTCTTCTCTTTCCCTGTTCTTGCATCTGTGTCCCTCTATGTTCCTTTCTGTCATTATGTCACTACCTATCCCTTATATTTATTTTATTTATTTTATTTTTTTAAGATGAGGTCTCACTTTGTCACCCAGGTTGAAGTGTAGTGGTGCAATCACAGCTCTCTGGAGCCTCCATCTCCCGGCTCAATCAATCCTCCCATCTCAGCCTCCCGAGTAGCTGAGACTACAGGTGTGTACCACCACACCTGGCTATCTCTCCGTTGTATTATCTCCCCATCCTCTAACTAATTCTCTTTCTTAGTCCCTTTCCTTTGTACCTCTCCTATCTGTCCTCTCCTCACACACAACTTCAGGATGTCCCCACTCTTCTTTCTATTGTTTGCTTTGTACATTCTCTCCCTCCCACTCTTCCTGTCTCTCTAATCTGTCTCCCTGACTTCACTATGTACTTTGCTGATATAATTACATGCACATATATTCCAACAAACCTAAAGAAATATATAAACATTGGTTTAACTATTCTCCTCTGATTTTCCCCCTTACAGTGTTTTGTTTATATGAGTATATAAAATTTGATACAATGTCTGCCTTCCACTTCTTTCCATTTTAAAAATAATTTCCCCCCATTTTTTCCAGGTGCAGGCTCATGACCTAAGCTGGGGCATCCATACCACCTAACTTTCAGGCTGCTGTGATGAGTCCAAAATGTGACCCAAGTGTGGACAGTCACAGTGATTCCTTGAAAATTTCCAAAGCCTCTTTTCCTCTGTGGTCATGAAACTATGAAAGCATGAGTTAGAAAGTGCCAATGACCATGGTTCTAAATTCAAGAAGAAGTCAGTGAAAAATAATAATGAAATGATTACAAACGGAATCAAACAAAAAGTATGAGAGAAAGGTGACAGGATTTATACCCTAATATCATGTATCCCTAAGGCCAGTCCCACCTGTATTTTCACAGAATTTTGATATATAAAATAATAAGTTCCATTTTGTATTAGGCAGCTTGAGTTCAGTTTTTATTACTTGCCAACTAGTGTTAATTTCCATGAATGATATAGAAATCTATATATGGAAGATAGGTCTTAACTCAATGATAGACCAGGAATAATTACCAATTTAGAGGAAAACCAAATATTTACTAAGTGCATATGGGATATTAAAATGAAGTTTCAGCTGATGCACCAAGAGACTAAGCAGCATATTCCAAAGAATGTGCCAAACATAGCATTTACTAAGAAGGGGTCTGAACTCCTCACCACATCAAAAATATAAAACAATCAATAGTTAGGTTGGAATTACAGGAGTATTTTTTTTTTTTTTTTTTTTTTTTTTTTGAGAGAGAGACAGTTGTACTATGTTTCCCAAATTTCATCGGGAAGAAGGGCACCATGGTTCTCTCTTCCAAACTAAAACAAAATGAGAGAGACTTAGACTTAGCACACAACTGTTCAGATCTATGTACGCTCAATCATCGCTTAAAACATAGGCCTGGCAACAGAGCATCCCTGTTCACTAGATAGACTATCCAGAATTTGTTAACTTGGAAACAGTTAATACTAAAGGAAGTACAAAAGAAAAGCCACAGTCATTGCTTGACTTTACAGTCTTTTTCCTGTGCTTAGAAAATTGTGTTTAATTGGCATTAGGATACTTCCCATTCACATTACATATCCAAAAGCAGAGAACTGACCCTTCACTGTTTTACAGTGGTGCTAACTTTCCTTTGCATTTTTATTTGAGAACTCTGATGGAGATGGATGAGTAAGAACAGAAGAAAAAAAGAGTTACTTCCAAAGAACAAAACATTTTATCATTTTGCATCCATGACCTCTTTCTTAACATCATTTCATGTTACTTTTTAATGTGCCTTTGTTTGTTGTTGCTCTGATGGTGGTATCACTTTTGTTTAAGTCTTATCCATGTTAATCCTTCTCCTATTCAGTGCTTTTGGCCATTAGTCAAAGGGTAAGCAATGTTTAAGCAGCTGCTTCTTCTGTGGCTTCGGGACACTAGAAACTCTCATAATTAAATACTGTGTGCTCTTTGACTTCTTCCTTGGCTTTTTGGTTCTGTGACTGTTCATGTAAAGAAAAGAGTTTTGCCTTTTATCACTCTAACATGTCCTCTGAAGAAATGTGAAATCAATTCCTTCACTAATTTTTTTTTAGTTTTTTTTTTAGGGGGGGAGGCAGGCATTGGGAGGCAAATCGTGCCTTACAAACAGAAATGCCTTCTTCTTTTATGGCTACACAAAAGAAGGAAGCAAAGAAAGAAAATAAACAAAGGAAGAAAGGAAGAGGAGAGGGAGAAAGAAACAAAATTTAATCTCTCTACAAATTATTACCATTTTAATAAGTATAACTTCAATAATAAGTAATATGAACTATCTTAGAACAGCATTATAGTGTCTGGCACATAGTAATCATTCAATAAGTATTTGTTAAATGAATAAAAGGAATAAATTAATGACATGTAACTATGCCAATTAGGCATGTGTTGCCATGCATTCTCACTGGTGAATAGCTCGAAATCTGAATTCTGGTCGACTGCACTTTAAAAAGTCAAGATGTATTCTACCCTGGGATTTGATGAATCAAACTTACTAATTACGTTGACTATATTAGTTTCCATTTTGTTATGGCCATGACTGTCCTGTTACTGATATAATAATTCTATATTTAGAAAAAAGAAATATTTTAAAAGGATTTAGTAAATGACTACCTTTCATAATCTAGGAATAATTGTGAATGTAGAAAAAAAAGAAAATGACAAGATTTTCTCTTAGACAGCATAGATTGTGAGAGGGAGCTTGGTATAACTTGTTTGTGGTCACTGTTTTAAGAATCACAGTCAAATGTAATCTGAGCTTGTTTAAGCAAGAGCAATTAAATAATATTACATGGGTAACTTGAGAAGGTCCTGATTAATTTACCTTCCTAGTTAACTCGATGAACTCAGAGGTAAACCCCTTGATTCTAGTATATATGTATGTATGTATGTATGTACGTACATACGTATTTATTTTGAGACAAGAGTCTTACTCTGTCACCCAAGCTGGAGAGCAGTGGTACAATGACGGCTCACTGCATCTTTGACCTCCTGGGATCAAGTGTCTCCAATCTCACCCTCCTGAGTAGCTGAGCCTACAGGTGCCTGCCACCACATCCAGCTAATTTTTGAATTTTTTGTAGAGACAGGGTTTCGTCATGTTGCCCAGTCTGGTCTTGAACTCCTAGGCTCAAGCAATCTGCCTGCCTTGGCCTCCCAAAGTGCTGAGAGTACAGGTGTGAGCCACTGCTCCCAGCCTATAACCTTTATTTTTAAAATCTGAAGTGGGTGGATTACC
>NW_022144305.1:0-16350 GCF_007565055.1 Rhinopithecus roxellana
ACAGAGTTACAACCCTGCCTCAAGAAGAAGTTTGCTAACACTCTTCTCGTCTAATCTGCAAAGTGATATTTGGGAGCCTATAGGGGCCCATGGTGATAAAGGAAATATCCTCACATAATAACTAAAGAGAAGCTTTCTGAGAAACTGCATTGCCATGTGTGAATGCAACTCACAGAGTTACGCCATTGTTTTTGCAGCCGTTTCTTAGGACTGTTTCCGTGGATTCCGAGAAGTGATATTTCAGATAGCTTTGAAGAATAGAAGGAGAAAGAAATGTCCTCCAAGAGAAAGCAGAACCAAGCTTTCTGAGAAACTGCTTTGTGATATGTGAATTTATTTCACAGTGTTCTATCACCCTTTCTCGGGGTTTCCTAGCACTCATTTGAGGAATCTCAGATGTGATGTCTTGGATATCGTTTAATCGCATGCTGAATAAGGAACTATCCTCAGAGAAACCTGCAGAGACGCCTTCTCAGAAACTTCTTTGTTGTGGGTGATTTCAGCCCACAGATGTCCATCATTGTTTCCACTGAGAAACTTGCTAGGAGAGTTTTCGCAGAATCTGCAATAGGACACACGGTGGCGCTCCAAGACCACAAATAACTTCGTCTTACTAAAGAAAGAAGCTTTCTGAGAAACCGCTTTGTGATGTGTGAATTCAACTCACTAAGTTGCAGCTGTATTTCGTGGGGCCGTGGCCTAGCCCTATTTGTGTGGAATCTGAGAACAGATATTCCCGAACCCTTTGAAAACAATGGGGCCAAGGGAAACATCTTCCAATAAAAATGAGAAAGAAGCTTACTGAGAAACTTCTTTCTGATCTGTGAGTTCATCTCACAGAGTTACAATCTCTGCCTCAAGAAGCAGTTTGCTAACACTCTTTTCGTGGAATCTGCAAAGTGATATTTGGCAGCCTATTGGGGCCCATGGTGATAAAGGAAATATCCTCACATAATAACTAAAGAGAAGCATTCTGAGAAACTGCATTGCCATGTGTGAATGCAACTCACAGAGTTACACGTTTCTCTTCAGTGATCAGTTTGTTAGCATAGTTTTCTGGAGATCTGCAATTAGATACTTCATAGCGCAATGAACATTACAGTGACAAAGGAAATATCCAGAGATGAAAACTTGAAAGAAGCTTTCATAGAAACTTCTTGGTGATGTGTGAATTCATCTCACAGAGTTACACTTATGTTTCGTGGAGCAGTCCATTAACACTGTCTTTGGGGAAACTGAGAAGGGCTTCTTTGGATCACATTGAGGCCTACGCTGATAAAGGAAATTTCATCCGTTCAAAACGTGAAAGAAGCTTTCTGAGAAACTTCTTTCTGATCTGTGAGTTCATCTCACAGAGTTACAACCTCTGCCTCAAGAAGAAGTTTGCTAACACTCTTCTCGTCTAATCTGCAAAGTGATATTTGGGAGCCTATAGGGGCCCATGGTGATAAAGGAAATGTCCTCACATAATAACTAAAGAGAAGCTTTCTGAGAAACTGCATTACCATGTGTGATGCACCTCACAAAGTTAAATACACGTAATTCTCTCTCAAGCATAGATCCTTTGTTAACAACACAGTTTCTGGAGACTGCACTAATACTTCATAGCGCACTGAACATTAACAGTGACAAAGGAAATATCCATATGAAACTAGAAAGGAAGCTTTCTTAGAAACTTCTTGGTGATGTGTGAAATTCCTCTCACAGAGTTACACTTATGTTCGTGGAGCAGTCCATTAACACTGTCTTTGGGAAAACTGAGAAGAGCTTCGTTTGATCACATTGAGGCCTACGCTGATAAAGGAAATTTCATCCGTTCAAAACGTGAAAGAAGCTTTCTGAGAAACTTCTTTCTGATCTGTGAGTTCTCTCACAGTGTTCCAATCTCTTGCCTCAAGAAGCAGTTTGCTAACACTCTTTTCGTGCATCTGCAAAGTGATATTTGGGAGCCTATAGGAGGCCATGGTGATAAAGGAAATTCCTCACATAATAACTAAAGAGAAGCTTTCTGAGAAACTGCATTACCATGTGTGAATTGCAACTCACAAAGTTACACGTTTCTCTTCAGTGATCAGTTTGTAGCGCACAGTTTTCTGGAAATCTGCAATTAGATACTTCATAGCGCAATGAACATTACAGTGACAAAGGGAAATATCCACAGTGAAAACTAGAAGGAAGCTTTCTTAGAAACTTCTTGTTGATGTGTGAATTCATCTCACAGAGTTACACTTATGTTTCGTGGAACAGTCCATTAACACTGTCCTTTGGGGAAACTGAGAAGGCTTCTTTGGACCACATTGAGGCCTACGCTGATAAAGGAAATTTCATCCGTTCTAAAACGTGGAAAGAAGCTTTCTGAGAAACTTCTTTCTGATCTGTGAGTTCATCTCACAGAGTTACAACCTCTGCCTCAAGAAGAAGTTTGCTAACACTCTTCTCGTCTAATCTGCAAAGTGATATTTGGGAGCCTATAGGGGCCCATGGTGATAAAGGAAATGTCCTCACATAATAACTAAAGAGAAGCTTTCTGAGAAACTGCATTGCCATGTGTGAATGCAACTCACAGAGTTACACGTTTCTCTTCAGTGATCAGTTTGTTAGCATAGTTTTCTGGAGATCTGCAATTAGATACTTCATAGCGCAATGAACATTACAGTGACAAAGGAAATATCCAGAGATGAAAACTAGAAAGGAAGCTTTCATAGAAACTTCTTGGTGATGTGTGAATTCATCTCACAGAGTTACACTTATGTTTCGTGGAGCAGTCCATTAACACTGTCTTTGGGGAAACTGAGAAGGGCTTCTTTGGATCACATTGAGGCCTACGCTGATAAAGGAAATTTCATCCGTTCAAAACGTGAAAGAAGCTTCTGAGAAACTTCTTTCTGATCTGTGAGTTCATCTCACAGAGTTACAATCTCTGCCTCAAGAAGAAGTTTGCTAACACTCTTTCGTGGAATCTGCAAAGTGATATTTGGGAGCCTATAGGGGCCCATGGTGATAAAGGAAATATCCTCACATAATAACTAAAGAGAAGCTTTCTGAGAAACTGCATTGCCATGTGTGAATGCAACTCACAGAGTTACGCCATTGTTTTTGCAGCCGTTTCTTAGGACTGTTTCCGTGGATTCCGAGAAGTGATATTTCAGATAGCTTTGAAGAATAGAAGGAGAAAAGAAATAGTCCTCCAAGAGAAAGCAGAACCAAGCTTTCTGAGAAACTGCTTTGTGATATGTGAATTCATTTCACAGTGTTCTATCACCCTTTCTCGGGGGAGTTTCCTAGCACTCATTTGAGGAATCTCAGATGTGATGTCTTGGATATCGTTGAATCGCATGCTGAATAAGGAACTATCCTCAGAGAAACCTGCAGAGACGCCTTCTCAGAAACTTCTTTGTTGTGGGTGATTTCAGCCCACAGATGTCCATCATTGTTTCCACTGAGAAACTTGCTAGGAGAGTTTTCGCAGAATCTGCAATAGGACACACGGTGGCGCTCCAAGACCACAAATAACTTCGTCTTACTAAAGAAAGAAGCTTTCTGAGAAACCGCTTTGTGATGTGTGAATTCAACTCACTAAGTTGCAGCTGTATTTCGTGGGGCCGTGGCCTAGCCCTATTTGTGTGGAATCTGAGAACAGATATTCCCGAACCCTTTGAAAACAATGGGGCCAAGGGAAACATCTTCCAATAAAAATGAGAAAGAAGCTTACTGAGAAACTTCTTTCTGATCTGTGAGTTCATCTCACAGAGTTACAATCTCTGCCTCAAGAAGCAGTTTGCTAACACTCTTTTCGTGGAATCTGCAAAGTGATATTTGGCAGCCTATTGGGGCCCATGGTGATAAAGGAAATATCCTCACATAATAACTAAAGAGAAGCATTCTGAGAAACTGCATTGCCATGTGTGAATGCAACTCACAGAGTTACACGTTTCTCTTCAGTGATCAGTTTGCTTAGCACAGTTTTCTGGAGATCTGCAATTAGATACTTCATAGCGCGATGAACATTACAGTGACAAAGGAAATATCCAGATGAAAACTAGAAAGAAGCTTTCTTAGAAACTTCTTGGTGATGTGTGAATCATCTCACAGAGTTACACTTATGTTTCGTGGAGCAGTCCATTAACACTGTCTTTGGGGAAACTGAGAAGGGCTTCTTTGGATCACATTGAGGCCTACGCTGATAAAGGAAATTTCATCCGTTCAAAACGTGAAAGAAGCTTTCTGAGAAACTTCTTTCTGATCTGTGAGTTCATCTCACAGAGTTACAACCTCTGCCTCAAGAAGAAGTTTGCTAACACTCTTCTCGTCTAATCTGCAAAGTGATATTTGGGAGCCTATAGGGGCCCATGGTGATAAAGGAAATGTCCTCACATAATAACTAAAGAGAAGCTTTCTGAGAAACTGCATTACCATGTGTGAATGCAACTCACAGAGTTACACGTTTCTCTTCAGTGATCAGTTTGTTAGCACAGTTTCTGGAAATCTGCAATTAGATACTTCATAGCGCAATGAACATTACAGTGACAAAGGAAATATCGACAGTGAAAACTAGAAGGAAGCTTTCTTAGAAACTTCTTGTTGATGTGTGAATTCATCTCACAGAGTTACACTTATGTTTCGTGGAACAGTCCATTAACACTGTCTTTGGGGAAACTGAGAAGGGCTTCTTTGGATCCACATTGAGGCCTACGCTGATAAAGGAAATTTCATCCGTTCAAAACGTGAAAGAAGCTTTCTGAGAAACTTCTTTCTGATCTGTGAGTTCATCTCACAGAGTTACAATCTCTGCCTCAGAAGAAGTTTGCTAACACTCTTCTCGTCTAATCTGCAAAGTGATATTTGGGAGCCTATAGGGGCCCATGGTGATAAAGGAAATGTCCTCACATAATAACTAAAGAGAAGCTTTCTGAGAAACTGCATTACCATGTGTGAATGCAACTCACAGAGTTACACGTTTCTCCTTCAGTGATCAGTTTGTTAGCACAGTTTCTGGAGATCTGCAATTAGATACTTCATAGCGCAATGAACATTACAGTGACAAAGGAAATATCCAAGATGAAAACTAGAAGAAGCTTTCTTAGAAACTTCTTGGTGATGTGTGAATTCATCTCACAGAGGTTACACTTATGTTTCGTGGAGCAGTCCATTAACACTGTCTTTGGGGAAACTGAGAAGGGCTTCTTTGGATCACATTGAGGCCTACGCTGATAAAGGAAATTTCATCCGTTCAAAACGTGAAAGAAGCTTTCTGAGAAACTTCTTTCTGATCTGTGAGTTCATCTCACAGAGTTACAACCTCTGCCTCAAGAAGAAGTTTGCTAACACTCTTCTCGTCTAATCTGCAAAGTGATATTTGGGAGCCTATTAGGGGCCCATGGTGATAAAGGAAATGTCCTCACATAATAACTAAAGAGAAGCATTCTGAGAAACTGCATTACCATGTGTGAATGCAACTCACAAAGTTACACGTTTCTCTTCAGTGATCAGTTTGTTAACACAGTTTTCTGGAGATCTGCAATTAGATACTTCATAGCGCAATGAACATTACAGTGACAAAGGAAATATCCAGATGAAAACTAGAAAGAAGCTTTCTTAGAAACTTCTTGGTGATGTGTGAATTCATCTCACAGAGTTACACTTATGTTTCGTGGAGCAGTCCATTAACACTGTCTTTGGGGAAACTGAGAAGGGCTTCTTTGGATCACATTGAGGCCTACGCTGATAAAGGAAATTTCATCCGTTCAAAACGTGAAAGAAGCTTTCTGAGAAACTTCTTTCTGATCTGTGAGTTCATCTCACAGAGTTACAATCTCTGCCTCAAGAAGAAGTTTGCTAACACTCTTCTCGTCTAATCTGCAAAGTGATATTTGGGAGCCTATAGGGGCCCATGGTGATAAAGGAAATGTCCTCACATAATAACTAAAGAGAAGCTTTCTGAGAAACTGCATTACCATGTGTGAATGCAACTCACAGAGTTACACGTTTCTCTTCAGTGATCAGTTTGTTAGCACAGTTTTCTGGAAATCTGCAATTAGATACTTCATAGCGCAATGAACATTACAGTGACAAAGGAAATATCGACAGTGAAAACTAGAAGGAAGCTTTCTTAGAAACTTCTTGTTGATGTGTGAATTCATCTCACAGAGTTACACTTATGTTTCGTGGAACAGTCCATTAACACTGTCTTTGGGGAAACTGAGAAGGGCTTCTTTGGACCACATTGAGGCCTACGCTGATAAAGGAAATTTCATCCGTTCAAAACGTGAAAGAAGCTTTCTGAGAAACTTCTTTCTGATCTGTGAGTTCATCTCACAGAGTTACAATCTCTGCCTCAAGAAGCAGTTTGCTAACACTCTTTTCGTGGAATCTGCAAAGTGATATTTGGGAGCCTATAGGGGTCCATGGTGATAAAGGAAATATCCTCACATAATAACTAAAGAGAAGGTTCTGAGAAACTGCATTGCCATGTGTGAATGCAACTCACAGAGTTACACGTTTCTCTTCAGTGATCAGTTTGTTAGCACAGTTTTCTGGAGATCTGCAATTAGATACTTCATAGCGCAATGAACATTACAGTGACAAAGGAAATATCCAGAGATGAAAACTAGAAAGAAGCTTTCATAGAAACTTCTTGGTGATGTGTGAATTCATCTCACAGAGTTACACTTATGTTTCGTGGAGCAGTCCATTAACACTGTCTTTGGGGAAACTGAGAAGGGCTTCTTTGGATCACATTGAGGCCTACGCTGATAAAGGAAATTTCATCCGTTCAAAACGTGAAAGAAGCTTTCTGAGAAACTTCTTTCTGATCTGTGAGTTCATCTCACAGAGTTACAACCTCTGCCTCAAGAAGAAGTTTGCTAACACTCTTCTCGTCTAATCTGCAAAGTGATATTTGGGAGCCTATAGGGGCCCATGGTGATAAAGGAAATATCCTCACATAATAACTAAAGAGAAGCTTTCTGAGAAACTGCACTGCCATGTGTGAATGCAACTCACAGAGTTACGCCATTGTTTTTGCAGCCGTTTCTTAGGACTGTTTCCGTGGATTCCGAGAAGTGATATTTCAGATAGCTTTGAAGAATAGAAGGAGAAAGAAATGTCCTCCAAGAGAAAGCAGAACCAAGCTTTCTGAGAAACTGCTTTGTGATATGTGAATTCATTTCACAGTGTTCTATCACCCTTTCTCGGGGGAGTTTCCTAGCACTCAT
The DNA here is from genome assembly GCF_007565055.1 of Rhinopithecus roxellana. NCBI lineage: Eukaryota > Metazoa > Chordata > Mammalia > Primates > Cercopithecidae > Rhinopithecus > Rhinopithecus roxellana. The sequence goes on from NW_022144305.1 coordinate 7,215, forward strand.
TTGAGGAATCTCAGATGTGATGTCTTGGATATCGTTGAATCGCATGCTGAATAAGGAACTATCCTCAGAGAAACCTGCAGAGACGCCTTCTCAGAAACTTCTTTGTTGTGGGTGATTTCAGCCCACAGATGTCCATCATTGTTTCCACTGAGAAACTTGCTAGGAGAGTTTTCGCAGAATCTGCAATAGGACACACGGTGGCGCTCCAAGACCACAAATAACTTCGTCTTACTAAAGAAAGAAGCTTTCTGAGAAACCGCTTTGTGATGTGTGAATTCAACTCACTAAGTTGCAGCTGTATTTCGTGGGGCCGTGGCCTAGCCCTATTTGTGTGGAATCTGAGAACAGCTATTCCCGAACCCTTTGAAAACAATGGGGCCAAGGGAAACATCTTCCAATAAAAATGAGAAAGAAGCTTACTGAGAAACTTCTTTCTGATCTGTGAGTTCATCTCACAGAGTTACAATCTCTGCCTCAAGAAGCAGTTTGCTAACACTCTTTTCGTGGAATCTGCAAAGTGATATTTGGCAGCCTATTGGGGCCCATGGTGATAAAGGAAATATCCTCACATAATAACTAAAGAGAAGCATTCTGAGAAACTGCATTGCCATGTGTGAATGCAACTCACAGAGTTACACGTTTCTCTTCAGTGATCAGTTTCTTAGCACAGTTTTCTGGAGATCTGCAATTAGATACTTCATAGCGCGATGAACATTACAGTGACAAAGGAAATATCCAGATGAAAACTAGAAAGAAGCTTTCTTAGAAACTTCTTGGTGATGTGTGAATCATCTCACAGAGTTACACTTATGTTTCGTGGAGCAGTCCATTAACACTGTCTTTGGGGAAACTGAGAAGGGCTTCTTTGGATCACATTGAGGCCTACGCTGATAAAGGAAATTTCATCCGTTCAAAACGTGAAAGAAGCTTTCTGAGAAACTTCTTTCTGATCTGTGACTTCCTCTCACAGAGTTACAACCTCTGCCTCAAGAAGAAGTTTGCTAACACTCTTCTCGTCTAATCTGCAAAGTGATATTTGGGAGCCTATAGGGGCCCATGGTGATAAAGAAATGTCCTCACATAATAACTAAAGAGAAGCTTTCTGAGAAACTGCATTGCCATGTGTGAATGCAACTCACAGAGTTACACGTTTCTCTTCAGTGATCAGTTTGTTAGCACAGTTTTCTGGAAATCTGCAATTAGATACTTCATAGCGCAATGAACATTACAGTGACAAAGGAAATATCGACAGTGAAAACTAGAAGGAAGCTTTCTTAGAAACTTCTTGTTGATGTGTGAATTCATCTCACAGAGTTACACTTATGTTTCGTGGAACAGTCCATTAACACTGTCTTTGGGGAAACTGAGAAGGGCTTCTTTGGACCACATTGAGGCCTACGCTGATAAAGGAAATTTCATCCGTTCAAAACGTGAAAGAAGCTTTCTGAGAAACTTCTTTCTGATCTGTGAGTTCATCTCACAGAGTTACAACCTCTGCCTCAAGAAGAAGTTTGCTAACACTCTTCTCGTCTAATCTGCAAAGTGATATTTGGGAGCCTATAGGGGCCCATGGTGATAAAGGAAATGTCCTCACATAATAACTAAAGAGAAGCTTTCTGAGAAACTGCATTACCATGTGTGAATGCAACTCACACAGATACACGTTTCTCTTCAGTGATCAGTTTGTTAACACAGTTTTCTGGAGATCTGCAATTAGATACTTCATAGCGCAATGAACATTACAGTGACAAAGGAAATCTCCAGATGAAAACTAGAAAGAAGCTTTCTTAGAAACTTCTTGGTGATGTGTGAATTCATCTCACAGGGTTACACTTATGTTTCGTGGAGCAGTCCATTAACACTGTCTTTGGGGAAACTGAGAAGGGCTTCTTTGGACCACATTGTGGCCTACGCTGAGAAAGGAAATTTCATCCATTCAAAACGTGAAAGAAGCTTTCTGAGTAACTTCTTTCTGATCTGTGAGTTCATCTCACAGTGTTCCAATCTCTGCCTCAAGAAGCAGTTTGCTAACACTCTTTTCGTGGAATCTGCAAAGTGATATTTGGGAGCCTATAGGGGCCCATGGTGATAAAGGAAATATCCTCACATAATAACTAAAGAGAAGCATTCTGAGAAACTGCATTGCCATGTGTGAATGCAACTCACAGAGTTACGCCATTGTTTTTTGCAGCCGTTTCTTAGGACTGTTTCCGTGGATTCCGAGAAGTGATATTTCAGATAGCTTTGAAGAATAGAAGGAAAAAGAAATATCCTCCAAGAGAAAGCAGAACCAAGCTTTCTGAGAAACTGCTTTGTGATATGTGAATTCATTTCACAGTGTTCTATCACCCTTTCTCGGGGGAGTTTCCTAGCACTCATTTGAGGAATCTCAGATGTGATGTCTTGGATATCGTTGAATCGCATGCTGCATAAGGAACTATCCTCAGAGAAACCTGCAGAGACGCCTTCTCAGAAACTTCTTTGTTGTGGGTGATTTCAGCCCACAGATGTCCATCATTGTTTCCACTGAGAAACTTGCTAGGAGAGTTTTCGCAGAATCTGCAATAGGACACACGGTGGCGCTCCAAGACCACAAATAACTTCGTCTTACTAAAGAAAGAAGCTTTCTGAGAAACCGCTTTGTGATGTGTGAATTCAACTCACTAAGTTGCAGCTGTATTTCGTGGGGCCGTGGCCTAGCCCTATTTGTGTGGAATCTGAGAACAGCTATTCCCGAACCCTTTGAAAACAATGGGGCCAAGGGAAACATCTTCCAATAAAAATGAGAAAGAAGCTTACTGAGAAACTTCTTTCTGATCTGTGAGTTCATCTCACAGAGTTACAATCTCTGCCTCAAGAAGCAGTTTGCTAACACTCTTTTCGTGGAATCTGCAAAGTGATATTTGGGAGCCTATTGGGGCCCATGGTGATAAAGGAAATATCCTCACATAATAACTAAAGAGAAGCATTCTGAGAAACTGCATTGCCATGTGTGAATGCAACTCACAGAGTTACACGTTTCTCTTCAGTGATCAGTTTCTTAGCACAGTTTTCTGGAGATCTGCAATTAGATACTTCATAGCGCGATGAACATTACAGTGACAAAGGAAATATCCAGATGAAAACTAGAAAGAAGCTTTCTTAGAAACTTCTTGGTGATGTGTGAATCATCTCACAGAGTTACACTTATGTTTCGTGGAGCAGTCCATTAACACTGTCTTTGGGGAAACTGAGAAGGGCTTCTTTGGATCACATTGAGGCCTACGCTGATAAAGGAAATTTCATCCGTTCAAAACGTGAAAGAAGCTTTCTGAGAAACTTCTTTCTGATCTGTGACTTCCTCTCACAGAGTTACAACCTCTGCCTCAAGAAGAAGTTTGCTAACACTCTTCTCGTCTAATCTGCAAAGTGATATTTGGGAGCCTATAGGGGCCCATGGTGATAAAGAAATGTCCTCACATAATAACTAAAGAGAAGCTTTCTGAGAAACTGCATTGCCATGTGTGAATGCAACTCACAGAGTTACACGTTTCTCTTCAGTGATCAGTTTGTTAGCACAGTTTTCTGGAAATCTGCAATTAGATACTTCATAGCGCAATGAACATTACAGTGACAAAGGAAATATCGACAGTGAAAACTAGAAGGAAGCTTTCTTAGAAACTTCTTGTTGATGTGTGAATTCATCTCACAGAGTTACACTTATGTTTCGTGGAACAGTATATTAACACTGTCTTTGGGGAAACTGAGAAGGGCTTCTTTGGACCACATTGAGGCCTACGCTGATAAAGGAAATTTCATCCGTTCAAAACGTGAAAGAAGCTTTCTGAGAAACTTCTTTCTGATCTGTGAGTTCATCTCACAGAGTTACAACCTCTGCCTCAAGAAGAAGTTTGCTAACACTCTTCTCGTCTAATCTGCAAAGTGATATTTGGGAGCCTATAGGGGCCCATGGTGATAAAGGAAATGTCCTCACATAATAACTAAAGAGAAGCTTTCTGAGAAACTGCATTACCATGTGTGAATGCAACTCACACAGATACACGTTTCTCTTCAGTGATCAGTTTGTTAACACAGTTTTCTGGAGATCTGCAATTAGATACTTCATAGCGCAATGAACATTACAGTGACAAAGGAAATCTCCAGATGAAAACTAGAAAGAAGCTTTCTTAGAAACTTCTTGGTGATGTGTGAATTCATCTCACAGGGTTACACTTATGTTTCGTGGAGCAGTCCATTAACACTGTCTTTGGGGAAACTGAGAAGGGCTTCTTTGGACCACATTGTGGCCTACGCTGAGAAAGGAAATTTCATCCATTCAAAACGTGAAAGAAGCTTTCTGAGTAACTTCTTTCTGATCTGTGAGTTCATCTCACAGTGTTCCAATCTCTGCCTCAAGAAGCAGTTTGCTAACACTCTTTTCGTGGAATCTGCAAAGTGATATTTGGGAGCCTATAGGGGCCCATGGTGATAAAGGAAATATCCTCACATAATAACTAAAGAGAAGCATTCTGAGAAACTGCATTGCCATGTGTGAATGCAACTCACAGAGTTACGCCATTGTTTTTTGCAGCCGTTTCTTAGGACTGTTTCCGTGGATTCCGAGAAGTGATATTTCAGATAGCTTTGAAGAATAGAAGGAACAAGAAATATCCTCCAAGAGAAAGCAGAACCAAGCTTTCTGAGAAACTGCTTTGTGATATGTGAATTCATTTCACAGTGTTCTATCACCCTTTCTCGGGGGAGTTTCCTAGCACTCATTTGAGGAATCTCAGATGTGATGTCTTGGATATCGTTGAATCGCATGCTGCATAAGGAACTATCCTCAGAGAAACCTGCAGAGACGCCTTCTCAGAAACTTCTTTGTTGTGGGTGATTTCAGCCCACAGATGTCCATCATTGTTTCCACTGAGAAACTTGCTAGGAGAGTTTTCGCAGAATCTGCAATAGGACACACGGTGGCGCTCCAAGACCACAAATAACTTCGTCTTACTAAAGAAAGAAGCTTTCTGAGAAACCGCTTTGTGATGTGTGAATTCAACTCACTAAGTTGCAGCTGTATTTCGTGGGGCCGTGGCCTAGCCCTATTTGTGTGGAATCTGAGAACAGCTATTCCCGAACCCTTTGAAAACAATGGGGCCAAGGGAAACATCTTCCAATAAAAATGAGAAAGAAGCTTACTGAGAAACTTCTTTCTGATCTGTGAGTTCATCTCACAGAGTTACAATCTCTGCCTCAAGAAGCAGTTTGCTAACACTCTTTTCGTGGAATCTGCAAAGTGATATTTGGGAGCCTATTGGGGCCCATGGTGATAAAGGAAATATCCTCACATAATAACTAAAGAGAAGCATTCTGAGAAACTGCATTGCCATGTGTGAATGCAACTCACAGAGTTACACGTTTCTCTTCAGTGATCAGTTTCTTAGCACAGTTTTCTGGAGATCTGCAATTAGATACTTCATAGCGCGATGAACATTACAGTGACAAAGGAAATATCCAGATGAAAACTAGAAAGAAGCTTTCTTAGAAACTTCTTGGTGATGTGTGAATCATCTCACAGAGTTACACTTATGTTTCGTGGAGCAGTCCATTAACACTGTCTTTGGGGAAACTGAGAAGGGCTTCTTTGGATCACATTGAGGCCTACGCTGATAAAGGAAATTTCATCCGTTCAAAACGTGAAAGAAGCTTTCTGAGAAACTTCTTTCTGATCTGTGACTTCCTCTCACAGAGTTACAACCTCTGCCTCAAGAAGAAGTTTGCTAACACTCTTCTCGTCTAATCTGCAAAGTGATATTTGGGAGCCTATAGGGGCCCATGGTGATAAAGAAATGTCCTCACATAATAACTAAAGAGAAGCTTTCTGAGAAAACTGCATTGCCATGTGTGAATGCAACTCACAGAGTTACACGTTTCTCTTCAGTGATCAGTTTGTTAGCACAGTTTTCTGGAAATCTGCAATTAGATACTTCATAGCGCAATGAACATTACAGTGACAAAGGAAATATCGACAGTGAAAACTAGAAGGAAGCTTTCTTAGAAACTTCTTGTTGATGTGTGAATTCATCTCACAGAGTTACACTTATGTTTCGTGGAACAGTCCATTAACGCTGTCTTTGGGGAAACTGAGAAGGGCTTCTTTGGACCACATTGAGGCCTACGCTGATAAAGGAAATTTCATCCGTTCAAAACGTGAAAGAAGCTTTCTGAGAAACTTCTTTCTGATCTGTGAGTTCATCTCACAGAGTTACAACCTCTGCCTCAAGAAGAAGTTTGCTAACACTCTTCTCGTCTAATCTGCAAAGTGATATTTGGGAGCCTATAGGGGCCCATGGTGATAAAGGAAATGTCCTCACATAATAACTAAAGAGAAGCTTTCTGAGAAACTGCATTACCATGTGTGAATGCAACTCACACAGATACACGTTTCTCTTCAGTGATCAGTTTGTTAACACAGTTTTCTGGAGATCTGCAATTAGATACTTCATAGCGCAATGAACATTACAGTGACAAAGGAAATCTCCAGATGAAAACTAGAAAGAAGCTTTCTTAGAAACTTCTTGGTGATGTGTGAATTCATCTCACAGGGTTACACTTATGTTTCGTGGAGCAGTCCATTAACACTGTCTTTGGGGAAACTGAGAAGGGCTTCTTTGGATCCACATTGTGGCCTACGCTGAGAAAGGAAATTTCATCCATTCAAAACGTGAAAGAAGCTTTCTGAGTAACTTCTTTCTGATCTGTGAGTTCATCTCACAGTGTTCCAATCTCTGCCTCAAGAAGCAGTTTGCTAACACTCTTTTCGTGGAATCTGCAAAGTGATATTTGGGAGCCTATAGGGGCCCATGGTGATAAAGGAAATATCCTCACATAATAACTAAAGAGAAGCATTCTGAGAAACTGCATTGCCATGTGTGAATGCAACTCACAGAGTTACGCCATTGTTTTTTGCAGCCGTTTCTTAGGACTGTTTCCGTGGATTCCGAGAAGTGATATTTCAGATAGCTTTGAAGAATAGAAGGAACAAGAAATATCCTCCAAGAGAAAGCAGAACCAAGCTTTCTGAGAAACTGCTTTGTGATATGTGAATTCATTTCACAGTGTTCTATCACCCTTTCTCGGGGGAGTTTCCTAGCACTCATTTGAGGAATCTCAGATGTGATGTCTTGGATATCGTTGAATCGCATGCTGCATAAGGAACTATCCTCAGAGAAACCTGCAGAGACGCCTTCTCAGAAACTTCTTTGTTGTGGGTGATTTCAGCCCACAGATGTCCATCATTGTTTCCACTGAGAAACTTGCTAGGAGAGTTTTCGCAGAATCTGCAATAGGACACACGGTGGCGCTCCAAGACCACAAATAACTTCGTCTTACTAAAGAAAGAAGCTTTCTGAGAAACCGCTTTGTGATGTGTGAATTCAACTCACTAAGTTGCAGCTGTATTTCGTGGGGCCGTGGCCTAGCCCTATTTGTGTGGAATCTGAGAACAGCTATTCCCGAACCCTTTGAAAACAATGGGGCCAAGGGAAACATCTTCCAATAAAAATGAGAAAGAAGCTTACTGAGAAACTTCTTTCTGATCTGTGAGTTCATCTCACAGAGTTACAATCTCTGCCTCAAGAAGCAGTTTGCTAACACTCTTTTCGTGGAATCTGCAAAGTGATATTTGGGAGCCTATTGGGGCCCATGGTGATAAAGGAAATATCCTCACATAATAACTAAAGAGAAGCATTCTGAGAAACTGCATTGCCATGTGTGAATGCAACTCACAGAGTTACACGTTTCTATTCAGTGATCAGTTTCTTAGCACAGTTTTCTGGAGATCTGCAATTAGATACTTCATAGCGCGAATGAACATTACAGTGACAAAGGAAATATCCAGATGAAAACTAGAAAGAAGCTTTCTTAGAAACTTCTTGGTGATGTGTGAATCATCTCACAGAGTTACACTTATGTTTCGTGGAGCAGTCCATTAACACTGTCTTTGGGGAAACTGAGAAGGGCTTCTTGGATCACATTGAGGCCTACGCTGATAAAGGAAATTTCATCCGTTCAAAACGTGAAGCTTTCTGAGAAACTTCTTTCTGATCTGTGACTTCTCTCACAGAGTTACAACCTCTGCCTCAAGAAGAAGTTTGCTAACACTCTTCTCGTCTAATCTGCAAAGTGATATTTGGGAGCCTATAGGGGCCCATGGTGTAAAGAAATGTCCTCACATAATAACTAAAGAGAAGCTTTCTGAGAAACTGCATGCCATGTGTGAATGCAACTCACAAAGTTTCACGTTTCTCTTCAGTGATCAGTTTGTTAGCACGTTTTCTGGAATCTGCAATTAGATACTTCATAGCGCAATGAACATTACAGTGACAAAGGAAATATCAGACAGTGAAAACTAGAAGGAAGCTTTCTTAGAAACTTCTTGGTGATGTGTGAATTCATCTCACAGAGTTACACTTATGTTTCGTGGACCAGTCCATATAACACTGTCTTTGGGGAAACTGAGAAGGCTTCTTTGGACACATTGAGGCTACGCTGATAAAGGAAATTTCATCCGTTCAAAACGTGAAAGAAGCTTTCTGAGAAACTTCTTTCTGATCTGTGAGTTCATCTCACAGAGTTACAACCTCTGCCTCAAGAAGAAGTTGCTACACTCTTTCGTCTAATCTGCAAAGTGATATTTGGGAGCCTAGGGCCCATGGTGATAAAGGAATTCCTCACATAAAATAGAGAAGCTTCTGAGAAACTGCATTACCATGTGTGAATGCAACTACACACGTTTCATCTTCAGTGATCAGTTTGTTAACACAGTTTTCTGGAGATCGCAATTAGATACTTCATAGCGCAATGAACATACAGTGACAAAGGAATCTCCAGATGAAAACTAGAAAGAAGCTTTCTTAGAAACTTCTTGGTGATGTGTGAATTCATCTCACAGGTTACACTTATGTTTCGTGGAGCAGTCCATTAACACTGTCTTTGGGAAACTGAGAAGGCTTCTTTGGACCACATTGTGGCCTACGCTGAAAGGAAATTTCATCCATTCAAAACGTGAAAGGCTTTCTGAGAACTTCTTCTGATCTGTGAGTTCATCTCACAGTGTTCAACTCTCTGCCTCAAGAAGCAGTTTGCTAACACTCTT
>NW_022144306.1:0-22877 GCF_007565055.1 Rhinopithecus roxellana
TTGAACCTCTTTTTGTTTCCAGGAGATTTCCTTTTCTGCTGTTCTCTTTCCATGCTGTGTCCCTCCTTCATCTCTCTTCTCCATCTCTCTTCTCCTGACTTCTTTCTGCTCATCTTGCAAGTCTCAGAATCGGGGCTCCCATGCAGGAAGTCCTCCCGGACTCCCTGTGTCCTCCTCCACCCTTGACCCCTATCCTGGATTAGATGTTCCTCCTTGGTGTTCCCATAAAACCCAGGAAGTCTAACTTTTAGATCTTATCCCACTGCAGGTAAAATTGGTGTAGCTGTGGCCAAATAGCTTCTCTCGAGCCTCAGTCTAAAGTGGAGGGTCAGACTCTAAGCTTCCCAAGGGCAGGGAGCTCGTATATTTCCCTGTTGTAGTCTCAGTGTCTGTAAGAAGTGTCTGATAAACACTGGTAAAAAGAAAGAAAAGAAGGGAGGGAGGGAGAAAGGGAAAACACATTTCTCTTAGATTGCTCTCCTGTGCCTCTCTGTCCTGAAGAAGTCTTTCTGGTTTTCTGCTGATGTGTGGGACGTTCAGAATAAGAAAGAACAAAATTAATTACTTATGTGTATGTAAAACCTTCCTCTCTTTCAAAAGTGACAGCAAGAAGTGAACAAAAATCAACAGGTGGGCCAGACCTGTGCCTCCCCCACAAGGAGCAGCCACAGAATGTCACCAATTCTCAGGAATAATCAAGCCGTGGGGCTTCCGCGAGGGAGCCAGGGAGGTGGCATTTACTGCCATGCGCCTATTACACAACAGAAAAAAAGACCAGCTCATAGAGGTGGGCTGAGCCCCCACAGAGTGGGTTAATGCTGCGGGGCTGGAGGAGGAAAGAAACAGCAGCTTCCCCTGTGTTGTACCTGGCAGCCACCAGACCTCCTTTCCTCCTTCCTAACTCCCCTGCCATGACTTGCTGCACCCCCACCCTGTCCCTGCTCACCTCCAACACCTCTCAAGCCTCTCTCATGCTTGCCAGTCTCTCCCTTGTCTCAGCCTTTCTGGCATTGAAAATCTGAAATTTAGAATCTTCCAAGCTCCCAAAGTGCGCCTTCCCTGTCTGGCTCAATGCATTTGAATGTTCTCACTGGAACTTTCTTTGGATGTGTGACGTCTGTTAGCTGTGTGGCCTGGGGTAAGTCACTGAACCTCTCTAGGCCTTATTTCTCCCCATCTCCCCCACCCCTGAATGCTCTGGCCCTGGCCTCTTTCTCCAGCTTTCATTTTCAATGCTGTCCCCTTCCTCCCCGAGCTGTGTCTCCCCCGACCCTTGATACATCTTTAGATCCACCAGGCCTGCTCTTGCCTTCAGTGCTTGGAGAGGAGCAGGTACTCTTACCACTTCTTGGAACCCCTCTAAGTGCTGCTTGGCCAGTCTCAACATAAACAGACTTCCCTATGAGACCTTCCCTGAGCTCCTTGTAAACTGGCAGGCCATAGTGCCCTCTGGGCCCTCCACACTGCCTTGTTTTCCATCATTATGACACTTTTTGTCTGTCATCTCCCTGACAGGAATGCCAGCTCCTACCCTACAGTGAGGGCTCCCTGTAGAGCACCTGAGTGAATAAAGGGAGAAGCTTTGTATAAAAAAAAATCTACACATATCACAGAGTAATAACTTGAAGGCTAACTTCATTGAACAAAATCTCCTTTAGCCATAGTCCTTTGCCTACTGGCACGAGTGCTGGGTAGCTTGCAAAGAGCATATATTTGGGCTGAAGTTGGTGAAACTTTAGAAACACTTGCTCCTCTGGACATACATCCTTTGTGCCGGGGGTTTTGGCATGCAAGAGATTCCACTCTTTGCAGGCAAATACAGCTGAGGCACCGTTACACATGTTCAAAAATCAGCTCGCTAAGACTGTGCGCTTAAAGGCACCACACTTTGAAACATTGTCTGTTCCATGTACACTGAAGTTGAGCCCTGGCTTGCCAGTGCTGTGTAAGGAACCCTGTGTTTCCAATTCTGAGCGGCCTCTGGGCCTGGAGTCTCAGCTCTGTGACCTGCTGCTGTGGGTCTTGGGCATCTGAAACACCTTCTCTGAGCCTCAGCTTTCTCATCTCTAAAATGGGTATAATATTTACTTTGCAGTTTTGCTGTGAGGATTAGACAAATACCATAGGTCAAATGTGCTGGGTAACAGCATTGACTAAATATCCTAAGGAGTAGAGACACACACCATTTCGCAAAGCTATGCCAGCAGGTGAGTATTGTGCCCTAAGGCAAGAGATGTATCAGTAGAAGGCAAAAGATTTATATAATCTGAAAAGAAACCAGAGTAGATTAGGAGAGCAGGGTGATCAACTTCCGCCTGGTTTGTCTGGAATTTTCTGGTTTCAGTCTCAAATCCCTGGAACCCTTCTGGCCAAGTCCTGGGTAAGCCTGAATGGCTGGTTCCTCTCCAGGGGACCCCAGCCTGCCCCTCTCCTCTGAGTAGCAGCAACTTGATGAAATCTTCAGAAGAAGGAAGTAGAGTTTCCTAAAGAACAGCCCAGTATCCTCTGAGATGGGACAAGCGGCATTCATGTAAGAGCCCAAAGCCCTAGTGGGGTTACCTTGAGGGAGAGGGGACAAAGACCACCGAGAAACAGGGCCAGTGTTTCCACCTGACCTGCCACCAGATCCAGGGCTGCAAACCAGCAGCCTAGGAGTTGAATCTGGTCTCTGATATACTTTGTTTGGCTTGAAGGGGTGTTCAGAACAAAAACAACAAAACAAACTAAAACCCAAACGAAACCAAACCACATCCATAAAAAAAAACCTCTTGACTACAACACTGGGGAGCTCCCACAAAGATCTGGATTTGCTACTTCTTTGGAAACCACCGGTGCTGTGCAAGGCCTCCTTGCTTCCCTGTGACTGTCCCTGCTGGCATGCTAGGGTCCTCCAGGTCACCCGCCCAGCCCTGGGAGCACTTGTCTTCATGATCCCTAATATTTGGGAACTGGTATCCACTGTTTGCTGCAAATAAACATTCAACAGTCTTGATGCTGAATGCCAGTTTTAAAAGGTAAATTTGTGTTTATTGATGGCTATGAAGTATGGGTAGGTGGGAGATGATTCCGTGGCAGTCAAATTTGCCCAAAATTCATTGAGAAAAAGCTCTTGGTCACAACAATTAGAAGATGTCTGAGTTGGAAAGTATCTGTTTTTGGTTATTGTCACAGATAAAAGGTATAGAATCAGCCCCATGGAAACACCTTCTGTGCCTAAAAATATTCTGTGCCTCCTGCAAGTAAACAAATAAATAAATACCCAAAGAAACACACGAACATGTTCCAGGAAACAAACCAAACCAAACACCCATTTTCCTTACACTCCTGGCTTCTTGGGCTTCCGGAGATGAATGTGCTCAACAGCCACACAGAGTTCTGTAAAACCCCCAAATGTGACATGTACCTGTGGCTGCTGGTATCCCTTTCCCCTCCAGGTGAGCCTCACATGTCATTTACACTGGATTTAATAGGAGAACATGACATGCACTGATTTTCAACAAACTCCTGATCTTCCAGGAGAGAGTCAGGAAAGAAGGCAACTGCACACCAAATCCTCTTCTATTTTGGTACCCTTAACACATTCCCTTATCTCCCTGGCCTACATATCATTTAACAAACTGCCCTGCGATTCTTGCAGGGCGTGGCGTCATGACTGATTTAAAATCCCCGCATTGCTAAAACTGCATTGTTCTTCATCAAGTTGAGTCATTTTTATGTGAAGTGTCAAGCTCCCTAACAAATAACTCCTGCCAGACAAATCAAGTTCCTCGTCTTAGAGCCGAGGCTAAATAGTTTATAGCTTTAATCTGCTCACCGAGGTGTGCAGTCTATGACAGTAATTATAAATGCAAGGAGAAATTATAGCTGAATGCTTTAACTGCATTAGGAGCCGTTTGATGAACAATCATGAACGCCTGCTCATTTCCAACAATAGAGGGCAAGTTAGTGTCAATGCGTTAGAGAATTTCAGTTCTGCATGGCTTTTTTCTCCCATTTACCACAGATGTCACTTGTCTCCTAGAAAGTAGAAAAAAGCATCATGGAAAGCTTTAAACTTGATAGTTTAAAAAAAAAAAAGACAAAGAGAAATGCAGGGAAAACTGTTTATCATTATGACTTCTTTTTCTCTGTTTGTTTGGCGGCAGGTTGAGTTTCAAATTAGCTCAGTGAAGGTAACTGCTTGTTTACTTACTAGAGGCCTTAAAAAAAAAAAAAAAAAAAATCCTCCCCAAGCCATTTTTTGAGAGGTCTTTATTGGAGAAAGACTTCTTTGCAGGAAGGGCAAGTTCAAAAGCCTCACAGGAAGCAGCTCTGGCAACCGTGTGAACCTCCACTAGATTCTGCTCCTCCTCTGCAACCACCTAAGCTAATGACACAATTTAGCTCTTTATTTCCCCTCCTCACTTTCACAGAAAGACGTTTTTAATTTAGCTGAAGAATTACACAAATGTATTTTAAAGACATAAATCCATATAAAAAATATGAGCTAATTAAAACATTGCACTCCCTGTCGCTCATGGATTTTCAATTTAGCAAAAGAAAAAAGAATTGCATCTGGTTAAATGAAAAGATGATACTGATGGCAGATTGGAGTAAATGAAAAATAATGTTACTCTATATTAAAGCACCAAATTATACACGTCAGGATTGAGCATTCAAAAGTCCAAATGAGGGGGGAAGGTGCAATGGAGGCCGAGATACGTACACAGAGTTAAGCCAGATCCTTTTGAAAAAATGCAAATGTTAAGGAAGACGATGCATTGGTTTCTTGCTGCTTGAGAGATGCTACAGTCTTGTACTTGACCCTGTTTCTCAGTTCTCATTTCGTCTCCCTAAAATGAATTCCCAAGGGTCAGAATGAGGACGTTCTTTTTTAATCTTAGGTATATATATTTTCACTGGAATTTGGGTCATTTCTTGGTTAGACAGCATATGGCAAATGTATAATTACCTGATTGAACAAGAGCATTAAAAGAAAGAGAACAAGGATGTTCTGCTTCACCCTGCAGGTCAGTCCTGGGCCCCTGAGTTGCAGTGTTTGATAGCTGGAGCCTCCAAAAGACCCAGGAAAGTGCCCTTTCTCCTCTCAACTTTTAGGCCACATTTTACAAGCTTTTTCTCTGGGCTGTTGGAGGCACATCTGGCCATTAGTATTGCCTAGAAACCTTCAGGCAAGGAGGAGGAACTAAGGAGCAGGAGAAAGTTGATAAGCATTGGAAAGTCCTGGGTTCGAATCCTGCCTCCAGGCTTAGTTTTATGCTCTTGGACAAATCATGAAACTCTTGGAGCTTTGGTTTACCTCTCTGCAAAATGAGGATAATATGAATAATTACGCCTGAGTTATAAAAAGAGGCCAGTCAATGAGAGTTTCACTGTCATTGTTATCTGAATCAAAGAGCAGGTTGAGGTTTTGGAGGATTATTAATTAGTTAGAGTTAGGAAGTTGCTGCGAGTTCTCTATGCTGCAGGTGAGGCTACAGAGCATGGTAAGAGCATGCAGCGGCTCTGCCTAGAACTTGCTTTTCTTATAGACCTACTATGTGCTTTTCTTGTAAACCTACTACGGGCTTTAAGGAAAATAATTACATACATTTAATTCTCACAACCTTCCTACGAGAAGGATATTATGTCCACATCATATAGATGTAGAAGTGGGGCATGTCTTCATGAAAGCGGGTGAATTGGGGTTTAAACCCAGCAGTCTTTTCCAAACACTGCCTCTGAGACCTCTGTTCCCCATCCTGGCTTCCCCCAGAACCAGGCAGAGGCACCTCCTGTGTGCTCCTTTCAGCATTTCCCCTAGAGTTTTTCATCTATTTGTCTGCCACTAGCCTCAAAGGCAGACTCTTGTCCTGGTTATGGCTTACTCCCTAGGAATTAGCACAGTGCTTGCTGTGGAACGATGACTTTCTAGATATGTCATAATGAATGAGTGAGGCTCAGAGATTGCAGGACCTTGGGGAATTCAGGCAGAATTTCTCTGCCTCCATTTTCTCCTCCCTATCATGAGTGAATCAACCTCCACTTCGTAGGGCTGTTTGTGAGAATAAAGTAAAATAATGTTTGCAAAGTACTTGCTGCAAGGCCTGGCACATTTTGCTATTATAATTGGTAGAACTGCTGCTTCACTATTATACTTCCATTGTTAATATAATAGAGTCCAGTGCATAGTAAAAGCACAGCCAATATTTGTTGAAGGATGAAAGTAATGCAGGGAAGGAAGAAAAGAAGGAAGGAAAGAAAAAAAGGAAGGAAGAAAAGAAGGGAAAGAGAAAGGAATGAAGGAACAAAGGAGGGAAAAGAGGATGAAAGGGAGGAATATTTATTTAATGGAGGAAGGAATGGTTGATGCCATTAATAGACATTAATTTGTCCAGACTGTTTTATTCTTCCCAATTGCCATATTATCTATGCTGTTAAGATTGCCAGATTTAGCTAATAAAAATACAGGATGCCCAGTTAAATTTGAATTCTGATAAACAATGAATACTTTTAAAATATAAGTATGGCCCATGCAATATTTGGGCCAGACTTACATTCAAAACATATTTATCATTTATCTGAAATATAAATTTAACTGGACATCCATTCTGTATTTTGTCTGGCAACCTTACACGCTTTTCACCCTGAACATGTGTTTTTATCAAGCCGCCCACAACAGAAGTGGCAGCTCATTGGACTAGAATACTTTCCTGCCAGCAATTTCAAGGCTAGGTGTGCTGTTAAACTTGTACACTATATTACACAGTAATGACTATAATTTCAAGCCTTTATGCATTTCAGACTCATTGATTTGCTCTCAGTTTAATTTCTATTAGTCAAGAGCATGTGTCTTTTAAAGATATATACAGATACCTATTGAAACTGTTCTAGATTACTTATGTCCCAAAATAGAGATGCACACTTAATATTTTCTAATGAATTTTTAATGAAATGTTGCATTTAATATTTGGCAGAGCATTTTGCAGGATTTAAGATATAGCTGATAAAGGAAAGAAAATTCAGATCAAAAGTTGTGTGTTTCAGAGCACATAGATAGGTTAAAGCTCTCAAATTTTCCATGAAATCTTGATCCTACTTCCTAAAAGATCATGTCATTTTGCACAATTTGTGCTATCATGCATTACAGCTAAGATGAGAGTTCCAGACAACAAATGATGTTATTTCATGACCATTTACAAACCTTACATGCATCATTCTAAGCAATGGGCAAGGTATTGCATAAATGTTGTTCTAAAAGAGGACCCTGGGGGTGGAGGCATTTTTTTCTAAGATGACCAAAGCACCAAGAATCGACCTTTGTACAGATGGGGGAAACCTTCAGGCAGATAGGAGTATTATTAGGATGAACACAAACACAGCTAGTACCTGCACCATCTTTTCTGTTTACAAAACATACGTACATGCCCATAGCTCTGAGTGAGTCCCAAACACTCAAACCTGTTTTTCTTCAATCCTCTCAGAACCACAGCCTAATGGTGCTTGTAAAGATGGAGCTTTGGTTTTGTATAATGAAAACACTAATACGATGCTTTTGGGGTCCAAATTAGATATACTCATCCTGTACAAACGCAGGGAGGTGCCAAAATGGCTATCTTATCTATGTATTTAACAGATTTGTGAGTACCTTTTGTATATGTTTTTCCAAATTATTGGTTTACCTTTGAATCCCTAGAACAGGTATCATACATTCCAGATTCTGACTGACGATGGATCAAGCTTTTTTTTCCCTTCC
This sequence comes from Rhinopithecus roxellana, assembly GCF_007565055.1. Classification (NCBI taxonomy): domain Eukaryota; kingdom Metazoa; phylum Chordata; class Mammalia; order Primates; family Cercopithecidae; genus Rhinopithecus; species Rhinopithecus roxellana. The sequence goes on from NW_022144306.1 coordinate 7,736, forward strand.
CTCTTCCTATCTACATATCACAATGTTTTGGCAATTATATTAATTTTCTAAAAAAAAAAAAAGATTACAAACCTAACAGGCAGAAAAGTGGTCTTTGTTATAGTACAAATAAATATTACCTATTTGTCCTCTTCACCATGGTTTCAATCCACCACTATTGGATTTGAAATATCTTTCTTCTCTCTAGGTATTCTGTGTATGTGCCACCCACCCCCCCACCCCCCGGCTTTTTTTTTTTAAAGAACCAGGAAAACATAATGGCAAGTTATATAAGATTTAAAATGTTATGTAGCAAATAAATAGGACGCTGTCAAGCCCCAAGCTCAGGTGTGAATTCAATGGATGCATTTTGGCTTTTCTTTCAATTTCGTGAGCTGAACAAATCATGCTTGGAAAGAATGAGAAGAATCTGCCAATAACACATTTAATCATGATGATAAAAACATGCAAACCAGAAAGACAGTCTTCATTTGGGACCAGATAGCAATTAGAGTTATAGGAGGACTCCTCTCCATCAGAAGCCTAGATCTCCTCACTCAGGGGAAAGCCCTAGGTCGGATATTTGAACTTTTATTTCATCTTGGCCATCCTCACACTCAGTAAACCTCTCTGTCTGATGTGAGGCGAGCCCAAAGCCCTGCCATGTAAATACCGCTCTCTACCTGGAACTCTCCTGGTGTCTTACCTTTCTAGCTTGTTCTGAAAGTCTTCTGTTATAAACCAATGCTCTGACAATAGGGGGTGGTGAGCGATTATATGTTATTAGTTTTTCATATTTGATTGTGAATTAATTAAGAGCTAATTAGTTAGGAGCAAATCTGTAACTTAGCATGACATAAACTGGATTGGTCAGTGCGGAAGGTTTAGTTCAGGTTGGGTTCCCGTCTTGGGGAATGGCCGAAGGTGGAGGAACACGTGAACACATAGGAGGGCTCTTAGTGTGTGGGGGAATCCTGCTGGAAGGGAGAGAAAAAGAAGTACAGAAAACACAAATAGGCAAATGAAAGAGATTTGTTAAGACTCAGCCTTGCTTATACTCAATTTGAAAATGGCTGGTGAAACTAATCTGCCAGGGCATTTGACCTTGGTCTCTGCCCTGTTTCCTAAAAATGATAGAAATGGTCTGGGCATGGATGACTATATAAGGCATGGAACTTCTATGATACATGATGCAAATAATCTTCAAGCTGTGGGACTCCATGCACATTAAGTATACAGAAAGCCATTTGTTTCTTTATGTGAAATGAAACCTCAAGGTCACACATTGCCTCTATCTTTGTTAAAGGTGGGCTCTAATATTGGCCTGTCCACAAGACAACCAAAAGATGAAAGAAGAAAATAAGCTTCTTCTCTTTTCATCTCAATGTTTTGCGAAGACGACTATTTTTCTACCAACCTGTTTAGGGCACATGCTTATTCATAGGACATGTAATGTAGAAAATAACCAAAGGGAAGAGGGTGGAAGGTGGCAATGGCTAAAAAGTAAACTGCAAAAAGCATTCATTACAAGTAACAATCCTAAAGACAACTTCAAGCTATTCATGAGTTGATTAAAGAATCTCTATATAGTAACTACATCTAGCACTCTCCAATCTTTCTTCCGTTGCTCACCTTCTTGTCACCTTATAAGTCATTGGCATTGCTATGGAAAGGTAGAGTGGTGAAATGGAATGGCGACAGAAGTTAGTATCTAATAATTAAAATGAAAGATAGCCTTGGCTGGACACTTGAACTTGCCTTGGGTAATTCAGGATTATGGATGATGAAGTCCTAGAAAAAGCAGTAGTAATCTGTGAACTTTATCTCTCTAAACCCATTTTATTCTAGTTCCCAGCTCTAGACTGGAGGACTTGAGAGAATGATTAGGACTTAGTTTTCATGTTCTGGTCTTTCATAAAAATAAATCCTACTCAAGCAAGCTACTACCCTGCTTGGCATTGGGAGACACTAGCTGCCTCTAAGCAGACCCATCTCCCTGTAAGAAGCTCCTCACCAGGCTAGTCGCAATGCCTCGGAGCAAACTCATACCTGCAGAGCTATTCTTCATCCACGTCTGTTACAAACTGTGAATGGTGTTCGGGTGACTTGCTGTGCGTTTTGCTTAGGTGGAGTTTTACTGCATGTTTGCTCACAAATGTCCGACAGCACAACTTACACTTGAATTTAGAGTCTGTGTCCTCTTCCACAGCTATTGTTTCCGGAGACCTCTGAGCCGACGATACCCGGGAGATCTCTTGCTCCACCTTGCTTTGCTGGTCCACTGACAAGCGAGTCATGTCCTTCATTTGGAAACCCAGGTGAGATTCTAAGTGACTGATGTAGGTAGAAGGGGTTCTGAACTGGGAAGCACAGTCACTGCAATAAAAGATGGGGTGGCCTTTGTCCATGTTTTTTAGAAATTTTGTCCCGCCCGTTTTCCTAAGCTGGTACTTGACGTTGGCCAGCCAGTGACTGATAGTGGTCATTGAGAGTCCCGTAAACTTCGAGATTTGCATACGCTCTTGTGGGCCCAGATCAGACAGCAGGTATTTGCCCTCTGATGTCTGGAAGAGGCTTGAGGCAAACTGGGCTTGTAGAATCAGAAGATGCTGAGGATTCCAGTTGGACTGCCGGCCTTTTCTTTTATGCAAAGTTGAGACTTCACTGGAGACATCCTCAAAGCGTCTGACATCCATTTCCAGCTTCATGGGAGGGATCCTGGAAGAGGAGGCTGGCTTTGGGGTGGTGGCTTTGGGGAGGACTTTCACCATGTCAGCGATGTCAGACAGAGCGTGCTTCTGAGGTGGGGACATACAGGATTGTGCTTGCGAGGACTCAGCTTTCTTGCTTTTGGACTTGGTCAGGTCAATGGGCTGATCGCTGTTCTCAAACAGGTAGCGCCTGGACACGCTGGCTGGCCTTGTGGAGGTGGGACTCAAGACCGGCTTGTCCATGACACTGAGATTGGACTTGTGGAACATGGAAATTGTGCTTGAACTTGGGCTGGAGCAGGAAGGTGAGCGCAAGGGCTCCGTGGCTTTGCCCAGGTGATTGTTCAGGACGGACTGCAGGGCGCTGAGTGGGTTGATGCATGGCAGGGCCGGGGCGTGGTTGGGGAGGGCGCACCCGTTGCTCAGAGCAGACGTAGGCTCCAAGGGCTGGGGTTTCTCTTTCTCGCTGCCCTCTTTCATCAGCTTGTCCTCCTTCAGGGAACCCAGCTCAGTCTTTTTGGCTTCTGGAGGCGTTTCGCTTTTGTGGAAAGAATCGCCCTCACTGTGGCTGAAAGATGAGGCCTCTTCATGGGGACTTTCTTTCCCACACTCCTTCACGGCTTCATCTTTGTCTTCTGACTCCTTCTTGATTTGAGTGTAAGGGGCCAGGTGTGTGGGCACAGAAACGAGTGGCATCATTTTCCACTTTGGTGCAATGGGCCTCAGCTTGTTGGTGAGATTAGGCCGGATCTGCAGTACCTGGGATCCCATAGGCAAAGGCGGCTTGGCGCCCTCAGACAGCTGGTAGGCTGCGTGGATGCTGGGGTAGGCACTCCAGCTGGGGGCCCCGTTTTGGGCTTTGTTGATGGCTGTGGTGACAGTATTTTCCAAAGATTTCAAAATGTCACCTCCACCCTTTGAGCCATCTTCCAAGTCCTCCTCCCTTAGGTATTGATATTTGATTGTAGGGTCTAAAGGTTTTTGTAGAGAATCATCATAGTCCTCACTTTTCACGACTTTCTCATCCTTGCTGGTTTCCTCTGGCCTTTCTTTTTTACTCTCTTTCTTTAGCTCAGTTGTAGAGGCTGTACAATCTGATACTGAGTTACTGGATGGCTTGGGAGCCAGAGAATCACTGTTTGGGGCCTCGGACAACGACTGCATTTTCTCCACTGCTAGCGGGTCTAATACCAGCTGCTTCCCTTTCTTGGAGGCAGAGCTGGTGACCTTGAGAAAGTGACCTGTGACCATCATGTGGGTGGTGAGCTGCTGCAAGGTGTCATGGGAGCTCCCACACTCCATGCACTTTAAGATCTGGGACTTGCAGGCCTCAAACTGCCAGGTGTAGCTGGCTCCATTTTGGTAGCCATAGCGGTTGTTGGAGGACAACTGCAAGTTGGCGTTCTTCTGAGAAAAAGAATCTGCAAAAGATCCTGTGGTTGAATCGGGGGAACACGGCCGATTGACATCAAAAACGCGTTTTTTCGCCGGGGTGACCATTTTCGAGGAAATGGTTGGGACTGGCTCCTTCAAAGGCACTTTTTGGTAATGTTTTGTTTTAATCATGTGGACGCTCAAATCTTGGAGGGAATCGAAGGAGTCGCCACAAAACATACATTTCAGAACCTTTTGAGCATCCTCCTTGTCCATATCCTGGAAAGCCCTTTTCCGGGGCTTTGAATAGCTTGTGGGTCTGAGCTTGTCCTTTTTGCGGTTGTCATCTTGATAGTGGCCCGTTTCATTCATGTGCACAGTCAACTCGACTAGGGTGTCATAGGCCGCGCTGCACTGTCGGCACCGGAATCTGCTGGCCCCTGTGAACACAGTCCCGCACATCTTGCTGCTCTGCCGGTACAACTGCACCGAGCTGAACAGGCTGGGTTTCGAGACGGACCTAGAAGGCAAGTTCTGCTGGCAGGCTTTTGGACAGAGCGTCTTGGTGCCAGTCAAAATCACTCTTGTTGCTGCCGTTTCGGGTGTCACAGTTCCGCCTCTCACTACTGGACAGCTTGAAGCCCAGGCCCAGGCCTGACCAGTAGGAATCCGACAGGATGTTGGCGTAGACAGCAGTCATTTTATCCATGCAGTTGTGTGCTTCGTTTGGAAGCTTGACGTGAGTGTTTGCTTTCTTGTCCGAGGCATCTCGGCCGCAGACACTCTTGATGTCCGACACCTGATCACTGGCATCGCTCAGCAGAGACTCATTCTCGGCATCCTGATTGGACAAATGACTTCCCGGAGAGTTCTGGTAACTGAAGCAGCCTTTTTGCTCTGGGCCTGTTTCTAGCTCCTCGTCCGTCCCTGTGTCATTGCCACCCTGCAGTTGAGCTACTGAACCGCTGTCCTCCTCCTCCTCTTCTTCTTTTATTTCCTCCTCTTCTTTCAGCTGTTCCTCCTGGGCGTAGCCTGCAAAAGAAGAAGCAGCGATGAAACGACAGTAACAGGCTCCATATTCCATTCCAGTTTCCTTACATAGACCAAGTGCTTCCCATGCCGAACTGAACAGTGATTTGATCTACACTTTTATAAACTGTGAGCAATGGACACAGGAAAAGCCAAATTGAGTTTTTCGTGCCATCTACTGCTTTTTTTTTTTTTAATTGGCAGGAGTCATAATTCTTTATAAATGCCTAGGGTCCCAAGTTAATAATTTTCAGGTTTGAGAAATATCTTTCTAATATTCCTGTAGTGGGATAGTTGCTAAATTCATGTGTATGGCCGGGCGCGGTGGCTCAAGCCTGTAATCCCAGCACTTTGGGAGGCCGAGACGGGCGGATCACGAGGTCAGGAGATCGAGACCATCCTGGCTAACACGGTGAAACCCCGTCTCTACTAAAAAATACAAAAAACTAGCCGGGCGAGGTGGCGGGCGCCTGTAGTCCCAGCTACTCCGGAGGCTGAGGCAGGAGAATGGCGTAAACCCGGGAGGCGGAGCTTGCAGTGAGCTGAGATCCGGCCACTGCACTCCAGCCTGGGCGACTGAAGCAAGACTCAGTCTCAAAAAAAAAAAAAAAAAAAAAAAAAAGAAAATTCATGTGTATGATTTTAGGAAATCTGGATTGAAATTCATATCCCATTAAAGTCATACCTCTACAGGGAAGAATGTTGGCTCATAAGGAGACTAAGACTTGACTCTTGGCATTTAGATGGTAAAGTTTACCAAGGCACTTGTATATATTGGCATATAACCACATAAATAAATCACTTTGAGTGCTCAGAAGTAATTTGGGTGCACAGCCATTATATTTTTTGATAGCCACTGTCTTTTTGCTATAACATTTTTATATGTAGAGAATCACACAGCAGGAAGAGAGATTATGGGGTATGCAAATAAAATCTATTGATCGTTGAAAAATTATATAAAGCTCAGCAAATATAATGACTTTAAAATAATCGCAAATGGTGCTAGAATGGGAGATTTGGCGACTATCTTATTATTCTAAAACAGGTTTATGAAGACCTTTCCAGACAAGGTTGAGAATGCCCTCTCGATCTTGTGCCTGTAATTTCAAATGCACTGTGATTTGTGGGTACCCGTCATGAGATGCCAATTATATATTTGATTGTAGATGCAAAATGCTATTGGGGATGCATGCTTCCCTTCTCTGAAAGGATTTAGGACCAGTAATTGCATAGGGAAAATGAAGACATGAGCGAGCCGGTGCAAAGGGAATTAATGGGCAAATATCCATCAATGGAGATGGGGAATGTGACATTATGCCTATGGGCTCATTTTCTTCACCTGGCCTTTTCAGAACCATGCAGATAAAATGCAACCAAAGAAGTCCCAAAGAAAAGGAGATCCAGTTTTAGGTTTGCAAGGCCTGCATGATCTTAATGCAATTTTTTTTTTTTTTAAATGAACTTCTATCTCCTCTATCTGTAGCAGGTAGTGACTTGCGGAAAACCTTAGAGCAGGCTCTGTTATTTCCAGTCACTAAAGACAAAGCTTGGAAAAGGAGTGGCCATGCACTGGAGGGCCGTCCAGCGAGGCAGGCACAAAGAATTAGAAGAGAAGGGGCTTGCTAGGATAAAGCAGTAACTCCTAAGGCTGCCACTGCTGCTGAAGATAAAGAATATTTATTGAGCAATTACTGTCTCCTAGGAAGTAAACTAAACACTGCAAATGCATTCTTTCATTTTGTCTAATATCTGTATGAAGTGGCCACTATTATTTTCATTTCACAGAGGGGGAAACTGAGGCTTTAAGGTAAGGACATTCAACCCAAGGCCACACAGCTAGCATTGCAGAGTGAGGACATACACCCAGGTCTGCCTGATGGGGAGAATGCCTGAACATAGGAGATGCTGCTGTCTTTGGATTGCCAACCTAATGAAGAGGAACCCTTTGAGGAGACCCAAAGGCTAAAGGTTAAGCAGTGGAATTTCATTGAAATGTCACTAAATAGATAACCACATCAGAGGGGAAAACTGTGGGAAAACTGGAGACAAGAGCCCATGATTTAGTGACAGAATACCATAAAACAAGATGAAATGTATAAATTCAGTCTAGCCATGAGTTTTATGGCCGTGGTTAGTTATTTTCCTGCTGTTGGTGTGGTGTGTTTTACCTTCCTAGCAAATTGACAGGGTGGATTTTTTATTACATTGGCATTACTGGTCTCTAGTCTCAAAATTGGTTTGAAGAAACAACAACTACTCAAGCTAGTCCAAAAACCATTAATAAGCGGTCACAACTTTCAGGAAAACTGTAGTTTAAAATGACCATAGGGCTGAATCAGATTATTCCTGTTGGTATCATACCATTTTCTTTTCCTGGATTAACTTGTGTGTTTGCAAAAAATAGGTATACCATTCAAGAGAAAGTCTCTGTTATAAAAATTAATACACTAAATAACAACTGGTAAAATAAGTTGTTACTGAGCCAAGTAAAATACATCAGGGAATCAGACAAATTTCATCAATCAAATAGGGTCACTTTGAGAATGAAGGGAATGCTATTAATCTGGAACATATACTGGGTCAATAGGTATTCAGCAGGATGGTCCAGGCTAAGACACATGGTGACCCCACCTACGGCTCACGTAATCACAGCAACCAAGAAGCAAGTAAGAAATTTGGGGGTTTGGTGGCGATGAGGACTTTCTCCAATTGTCATCACAATTGGCTAAGGGCGTTTCTGGGTTTCATTCATCTCAGTATTTTCAGTGCCTAGCACCGTGCCTGACATTTAGCAAGAAGCTGGGAAGTAATTCATGTTATTTTGTGTGTACGTTGATGAAATATACATACATGCGCTCTAATGCTTGCGCCCATGCGTACACACACACACACACTCTGCCCATCCAATACAGTCATTTTCAAACTAGGAGAAAAGAAGTGTTCTTTTTTTTTTCACTGACATTTGGAAGCAGAGCTTTCCGGACCAGCTCAACCTCACAATCTACTTTGTCCTTCTAAATGGATTCCGCAGAAGAAAAGTCAGAGACAGCAAACGCCTCCCCACAATACAGATAAAATTTTCTGCTTAATTAGGCATTGACATGTTTACTATAACCTTTACAGAAGAGTACTCGTGCCGAGAGACCCTTTTTGTCTGTTTCCTCTGCAGAGCAGACTAAATCTCATGCACTGGATAAGGTAAGGCATTGAAAAGCCTCATACAAAAAGTGCCAAACATCTGTCAAAGTGAGTGTATTTTAACAAAGGCTGAGGGTTCCAAGGAGTTTTTTTTTAAAAAACATTTCAATATTATACATCTAAAACTGTTCATTTGACTTAGTGATTTTTGTTTGCCACCAGCAGTTGGGGCAAGAGAGGAAAAGCAGCCAGAACAGGGGTGATCTGGATGAATAATGAATATCAGTCTCTCTCTCTATTGATGACTTGTTTAATAAGATTGCATCATGTGTAAGTCTTAGTATAAGTGGATGAGTGGCAAGTTTATTCTTACGAATACTTATTTAATGAAAGAAAACTATCACAGTTATGCCAAAGCACAGGACGAAAGAACTGTTCTCTATAGAACTTCCTTGTTGATTGGGAGTCGAAGATCAAACTTCATAGTGGCAAAAATTTCCTTTTTCAACCTAAATTTCCAGTTTCATCCATTTCCCCAGCTTGACTCCGGCCACATGAGATGTCCCCATTCCTGGAACAACTGATTCAAGAGCAAATTTGGTCCATTCTTTGACTGAACTACTGACTCAAGAGACCATTTTTCTCCCACTCCATGGCCACTGCTCTAGGCTGGGCCACCATATTGTCGCCTAGGTTGGACAATGAGCTTCCTGCTTCTACTTCCCAGAGTCTGCTCTTCAGTGAACTGCTAGAAGATTCTTCGTAAAAGGGATTAGGTCATGACGTCCCTCTGTTTTAACTCCTGCAGTGTCTTTCTGTTGTGCTTACTATAAAATCTCAACCCTTAGCATTTTCTACAAGAGCCTGCAGGATGTGTCCTTGGCCAACCTCCCTGCTCCTCTCTCAGCACCCATGGCCTGCTCTTCTTGCCTAGGAAACAATAGCCTACTTGCTCTTCCTTGAGCCCACCAATCCTTCTCCTGACTGAGGCTTTCTGCCTTTGCAGATTTTTCTGACCAAAAATTTCTTCTGCACCATCACATAGGGGGCTCCATCAAGTCTCAGCTCTGATGGGCTCTTCTCAGTGAGGCCTTTCCTGATGTCTCCCCTGCTCTGTGTAACTATCCATCACATCACCCTACTGCCTGAAATCCCTGGAGCACTTACCAGACTCTGAAATAAGCCCATTTGTTTATTGATTGATGTCTTCTTATACGGTATGTAAAGTTAGAATAGCTATCCCCATGCAGTCAGAATGTTCCTCTCCAGTGCTCAGTTCACATCCTGGCACAGAGTGATGTCGACAAACTATTTGAATGAATGAATGAATAGATTATACAGTAAAAAGGTTTATTCCAGCTGCAAACTCTGGATCCGTTCCTCAGCAGTGCAATTGGTACTTCTGGTGGGTAAAGAGCTCCCCACCCCCAGCCCATGTAGATCGATGTGAATTACAACATCATAATCAACTTCACTCAATAATAAAACCAGAGCTGTGTGCCGAGGCTCACACTTGTAATCCCAGCATTTTGGGAGGCTGAGGCGGGCGGATCATCCGAGGTCAGGAGTTTGAGACCAGCCTGGCCAACATGGTGAAACCCAGTTTCTACTAAAAAAAAAAAAAAAAAAAGAAAATTGGCCAGGTGTGGTGGCACATGCTTGTAACCCCAGCTACTCGGGAAACTGAGGCAGGAGAATCACATGAAGTGGGAGATGGAGGTTGTAAGGAGCTGAGATTGTGCCACTGCACTCCAGCCTGGGCAACAGAGTGAGACTCTGTCTGAAATGAAATGAAATGAAATAAAATAAAACCAGAGCATCACCATAAATCATCTTTTCAGAACAACCCAGCTACCAACTTCCTTGCTGTCCAACTTCTTTGAGCTGTGGATTTACACTCCTAAGTATAAAGGCTGCAAATAAGCAACAAGACCACAAAAGCATCAGAATCTATGCTTTTAATGTGAACAGACTTCGATTCAACAAAGATTCACACATGGGAACTTTGAAAGTATGGACTAATTTTATCATGGATAAAGTCCATTAGCTGGTCTACTATAAACAACATTATACATGTATTAGCAGACATACATATTACAGTAGCCTTCCCCTGAATTCTTCATTTAAAAAAGAAGAAATATTATTGGAGAAGAATATTTTATATGCTGCATTTGTCTTACCCTAATAGTATGTGGGTAAAAATTACAAATAAACCCTTACATTTTATTTTCTTCCTACAGAAATTTTCTTTCATATGAAAGTTTAATGGCTGGGCATGGTGGCTCACACCTGTAATCTCAGTACTTGTGGGAAACTGAGGCATGAGGATTACATGAGCCCAGGAATTGGAGACCAGCTTGTGCAATATAGCAAGACCATTTCTACAAAAAAAATTAAAAAAAATAGCCAGGCATAATGGTGCATGTCTATGGTCCCAGCTACTCGGGTGGCTGAGGTGGGAGGATCACTTGAGCCCAGAAGGTTGAGGCTGCAGTGAGCTGTGATCACGCCACTGCACTGCAGTCTGGGTGACAGAGCAAGATCCTGTCCCAAAAAACAAACAACAAGAGAAAAACAATTATTTTAAAAAATATACTACCTCAATTGTTTCCAAACCTCTAGTCAGAATGATTTAAATGAAATTGTGCAAAATAATTCATGGGTGGTATGGTGTTAGATACCAGACTTTTGCTGGGCATACATTTCTGTAGTCACCTTGTAAGTCCACAGTAGTGTTTACAGTAAAAACACTGACAGTTTTAGAAATGGCAGTAGAAGTGGAACCGTTATAACATTAAGAACAGTTAAAAACTCAAGAAGGTTGATTTTTAAAAACTAAACCAGAATTCAACCAAGACCTCATTTAAAAACATATCCGATGGTGACAGGATCATTTTCGCCAATCTACTGCACTAAATGACTGTTTAAAGTCACAGGAAGGTGCCACAGGGTTCAAGGCAGACGTCAATGAGGAGATCGCGAGAATTTCTCAGCGTGTACCCAGTAGCTACAAAAAATGATGACTCGGAATAAGAGCTCCCTGTCATGTGTCTCTAGTGTTTTGGTGACTGTGGTCTAAAAGTCTGTTAATATGTATATTATTATTGGCACTAATTGGCATGCATGTTCGCAGGCTGAGTAAAGAGATACAGGATTCAGTGTTCAAGGAAGTTGAGCTATTCTCAAGGGTAGCTAGGCCTGGAGTGAGGGCCTCTCGGAGGGCCATAGGGAGGGATCCCTCTGCTTTTTGTTTCAGGAGAGAGGAAGTCTAGAGAGCTGTGGGATCCTGGCACCATTCCTGAGCACAGATTTCATTTACAGAGAATCCAGGTACCACAGGCCAGGGCCCAGGGTGTTTGCTGGCTGGAGAAGTTATCTACGTTCATGCACATTTTTAAACAGAAAAATGTTCAAAAAGAAACATAAAATTTGTGGTGTGTGGATTTTTATCCCTGGCATGTCACATATAACATAAGTATTACTGATATATACAGATCGAGAGAGAAGAGTTTACTGCCTCGCCTCCTGTCTGAATGTCAGAACCAAACAAATAGAATTCTTTGTTTAAAAGACTGCTGGAGATGGCGTGGGTATAGTGATAGGGGGTCATCCTGAACCCATCAGTACTTGCGAAGGTAAATGGGGAGGTTTCTGGTGGTCATCAAAACAACAATCTCTCTCTCTTTTTTTCAATTTCCTGAAGATGGTTTGGTTAATTGGAATATTTTACATGTACCACACATGCATACCAGGTGGGGTCTGTCTGAACACTTAACATATGCTTGTTGCTTCTTTCTTGGGCCGTCGTTACAGCTCTTTGGACTGTAAAACGTTTTCTAATCACATTTTGTGAGTTTCTCCACATCTCGGTCATCAGCAAAAAAACGGCTAAGCTACTTGAAGTCAGGGGAAGTGGATACTCTGTCATCCCTTTGTGGTTCATCTGCTTATTCATTCAATCAAGAAATATTTATTCTGCAGTTACCACATGCAAGACACTTTAGTGGAGTTTCACTGGGACTTTCGTCACCGTGGGTCTTTCAAGGCCAAGGCAAGTAGAGAGGTGAGTTATGGAGAGAAGTTGGATGCTGAGTTATGGAGACAGAGGTCATGAAAAGGTCACACATTACTGAAGGCAGGCAGGTAATGAAAATGGGCAAAGCAGGCCAGGTGGAGGAAAATACGTTTTCAGTTGTGAAGGTAAGGAATCATGGATACTCAGCTAGACTGGACACTTGGCTAGAGGGCACCAAGGGCTGTGAGTAACAGGAAAGTTTATGGCACATCAAAAGCACAGTAGACCAGGTGCAGTGGCTCACGCTTGTAATCCCAGTACTTTGGGAGGCAGAAGTGGGCGGATCACATGAGGTCAGGAGTTTGAGACAAGCCTGGCCAATGTGGTGAAACCTCATCTCTATTAAAAATACAAAAAATTAGCCAGGTGTGGTAGTGCATGCCTGTAATCTCAGCTACTTGGGAGGCTGAGTGGCAGGAGAATCTCTTGAACACGGGAGGCAGAGGTTGCAGAGAGCCGAGATCACGCCACTGCATTCCAGCCTGTCCACGAGAGCAAGACTCTGTTAAAAAAAAAAAAAAAAAAAAAAAAAAAAAAGCACAGCTGCTACTGAAGGACTTTCATGGAGTCTAGGAATGCCAGGTATTTCATTTGGGACAAACCATGTGGACAAAACTAAATACATCTGAGACCCAACCATCTGCAACCTCTGAACCACAGGAACCAGGGGTTAGAGAATCTGGTGTGCTTTTCTGGTTCTCTCTCCTATCAGCTCTTTGACCTATGTCTTCATCTGTCAACCTCAGATAGGAGTGACCATCCCAAGCCTGACTGACTGAAAGGGCCCTATCAGGACCAAAGAAGAAGTGTATTGTAAACCCACACTGTTCACGTAGGGTTGACGAATGGTGTCAGCATCACCTGCGAGCTTGTTAGAAATGCAGGCTCTCAGCCCCACCCCAAGTCTGCAGAATAGAAATCATTTAACAAGGTCCCTACAGGATTCCTATGCTCCAGAAAGTTTAGGAAGTTTGGATGTACATTGCAAAACTGTTAATTAGTAGAGAGATATTTAGCAATCTACTTCTCTATGCCTATGTTCACCAATGTATGTGGGAACCAGCTTTGTGAAAAGATAATACAACTTTGAAGATTTTCAGCCCGTGGCCCTCCAGATACCAAAAGACTAAATGCCTATGGCTTAGATGGTTGCTCCCAGTTTATACTGGAAAACACCAACCAAGAGAGAAATAAATTGCTGATTCAAGAACTGATCAGTTAACAGGGTAGATAAGATGTCCCCTCAGCCTTGGGATCAGGCAGACCTTGGTTTACTGCGTGATGTCATCTTGGGAAAATTACTGAAACTTTCAAAGGCACAGCTTCCTCATCTATAAAATAGGAATATAATAGTATCTACTTCTTAAGATGCTTTAGAGTATTGCATGTGATAAAGTACGTGAAATACCAAGAATGCAGGGCTACCTTCCAACTTCTCAGCCCTGGTTCTAGGCACTTTCCAACCTCTGTACATCTGATCTTCAACCTGAACCCACAGATGGCTGAAATCAGTTGAATCTGGCATTCTTTGTTATCCCTAAATCTTATTCCAAGCCAACAGCTTTTAGATGGTATTCACAATAGATAAGAACCAGCTTTGTTTATGTGTCATGCATAAGAATGCATAAGAAAAGAGCTTCCTTCAGTTTGGGGTTTGTTATTTAATATTAAATCACTTGTACAAGGAGCCAGTGGTATGTGTGCCGGGAACTTCCGTAGAAGTGATGTACAAACATCAAATAGCAAGTTATTAGGTCATTACCCGTAATGGTAATGTCTGCAATCCTCAAGAAATAAAGCAACCCACCATCTGAGAAAAAAGGTCTTTGTTAGAGGCCTCGGGCTTTGCATTGAGAGAGGTGACAAATGCTTAAAGCAGAAGGTCTCCAAGAAAAATGCTTTATTCAGCTACCTAGAATTTCAGTCCAGCGTATATTATCATTGCGACACGTCTTGGTGACAATTTAAAAAGCAGAGTGAGAAAATATTCATGGAGAAGGGTGAGAAGGGGACCACTTTATAAGCTTTTTGGTAGCTCCAGTTTACATTATCCTTACATTATCCTTACACCCAGAGAGTCACAAATCAGGAACAGAGGAGAAAACAAAGTGAAACAAAACAGGAACAAAGAAACTACACAATAGAACTGAGACTTTCCCACTAAATTAAGGTTTTTAGTTGTTGAGTTTTCAAGTGGTAACAAGTATTTTCAGCAAGGCATGCATGCTTATTTTCTATACATTTATTCCGCATAAGGATATATAAACACACACACACACATATAGTTCCTTCCAAGACTGGAGAGGTTTTTTTTTTTTTTTCTTTTCCAAGAAAAGGGACAGTGAATCATTGTCCAAAACGACCTTCAGAAAGTATACGAAGCTGCTGCACCATCTGTATTTTTTCAGACATATATTCTAATTTTACTTGAAATAACATCATTAGCACAGCCATCCCACAGAGCTAGAAGGTGATCTTGTTTCCTTTTTGCCTGGCTTGAAGTCAAACATCTTTTCTTTTTTTTGGCAAATGCTGCTTCTCTCTCTGAAATATTTCATGCAGATAATGGATAATGACCAGTTCTCACTGCCTTTTCTCGAAAACGTCTAACTGCATTAGCCAACAATGGACAAATTTTAACCTGCTTCTTTTGCTAAGTTCATGGCTGTGACTACTTCGAAAGAAAGAAAGAAAAAGAAAGAAAGAAAGAAAGAAGAAAGAAAGAAGAAAGAAAGAGAAGAGAGAGAGAAGAAAGGAGAGGAAGGAAAGAAAGAAAAGAAAAGAAAGAGAGAACCCACTGTCCTCTTAGAAAAACTACATTGGCACTGTCAGAAAG
>NW_022144307.1:12500-20058 GCF_007565055.1 Rhinopithecus roxellana
GCGGCATAGGGTTTGGGTTTAGGGTTAGGGTTAGGGTTAGGGTTAGGGTTAGGGTTAGTGTTAGGGTTAGGGTTAGGGTGAGGGTCAGGGTGAGTGTCAGGGTTCGGCCCCGCCCACCTCCCGGGTTAGGGTTAGGGTTAGGGTAGGGTTCGGGTTAGGGTTAGGGTTAGGGTGAGGGTCAGGGTGAGTGTCAGGGTTCGGCCCCGCCCACCTCCCGGGACCTGCCACGCCCGGTCCCGCCCCCAGCCGCCTCCTGGCCACGCCCCCCCGGCGGGCGGCGGCCCCGGCCGGCGGCGCGCGACTACCTTCCGCGAAGCGGTTCCCGGCGGCCGCTAGGCCGCGCCCAGCGCCATTTTTTCGCCCTCGGGCCGCCCGGAAACGCCCCCTGGCGGCATAGGGTTTGGGTTAGGGTTAGGGTTAGGGTTAGGGTTAGTGTTAGGGTTAGGGTTAGGGTTAGGGTTAGTGTTAGGGTTAGGGTTAGGGTTAGGGTTATGGTGAGGGTGAGTTAGGGTTCGGCCCCGCCCACCGCCCGGGACATGACAGCCACGGTCCCGCCGCCTCCTGGCCACACCCCCGGCGGGCGGGGGCCCCGGCCGGCGGCGCGCGACTTACCTTCCGCGAAGCGGTTCCCGGCGGCCGCTAGGCCCGCGCCCAGCGCCTTTTTTCCCTCGGGCCGCCCGGAAACGCCCCCTGGCGGCATAGGGTTTGGGTTAGGGTTAGGGTTAGGGTTAGGGTTAGTGTTAGGGTTAGGGTTAGGGTGGGTTAGGGTGAGGGTCAGGGTGAGTGTCAGGTTCGGCCCCGCCCACCTCCCGGGACTGCCACGCCCCGGTCCCCCCCCAGCCGCCTCCTGGCCACGCCCCCCCGGCGGGCGGCGGCCCCGGCCGGCGGCGCGCGACTTACCTTCCGCGAAGCGGTTCCCGGCGGCCGCTAGGCCCGCGCCAGCGCCATTTTTTCGCCCTCGGGCCGCCCGGAAACGCCCCCTGGCGGCATAGGGTTTTGGTTAGGGTTAGGGTTAGGGTTAGGGTTAGGGTTAGGGTTAGGGTTAGGGTGAGGGTCAGGGTGAGTGTCAGGGTTCGGCCCCGCCCACCTCCCGGGACCTGCCACGCCCCGGTCCCGCCCCCAGCCGCCTCCTTGCACCCCCCCGGCGGGCGGGGGCCCCGGCCGGCGGCGCGCGACTTACCTTCCCGAAGCGGTTCCCGGCGGCCGCTAGGGGTTAGGGTTAGGGTTAGGGTTAGGGTTAGGGTTAGGGTTTGGGTTAGGGTTAGGGTTAGGGTTAGGGTTAGGGTTAGGGTTAGGGTTTTTAGGGTTAGGGTTAGGGTTAGGGTTAGGGTTAGGGTTAGGGTTTTAGGGTTTAGGGTTAGGGTTCGGGTTAGGGTTAGGGTTAGGGTTAGGGTTGGGTTAGGGTTAGGGTTTTAGGGTTAGGGTTAGGGGTTTAGGGTTAGGGTTAGGGTTAGGGTTAGGGTTAGGGTTAGTGTTAGGGTTAGGGTTAGGGTGAGGGTCAGGGTGAGTGCAGGGTTCGGCCCCGCCCACCTCCCGGGACCTGCCACGCCCCGGTCCCGCCCCCAGCCGCCTCCTGGCCACGCCCCCCCGCGGGCGGGGGCCCCGGCCGGCGGCGCGCGACTTACCTTCCGCGAAGCGGTTCCCGGCGGCCGCTAGGCCCGCGCCCAGCGCCATTTTTTTGCCCTCGGGCCGCCCGGAAACGCCCCCTTGGCATAGGGTTTGGGTTAGGGTTAGGGTTAGGGTTAGGGTTAGGGTTAGGGTTAGTGTTAGGGTTAGGGTTAGGGTGAGGGTCAGGGTGAGTGTCAGGGTTCGGCCCCGCCCACCTCCCGGGACTGCCACGCCCCGGTCCCGCCCCCAGCCGCCTCCTGGCCACGCCCCCCCGGCGGGCGGGGGCTCAGGCCGGGGCGCGCGACTTACCTTCCGCGAAGCGGTTCCCGGCGGCCGCTAGGCCCGCGCCCAGCGCCATTTTTTTGCCCTCGGGCCGCCCGGAAACGCCCCCTGGCGGCATAGGGTTTGGGTTAGGGTTAGGGTTAGGGTTAGGGTTAGGGTGGTTAGTGTTAGGGTTAGGGTTAGGGTGAGGGTCAGGGTGAGTGTCAGGGTTCGGCCCCGCCCACCTCCCGGGTTAGGGTTAGGGTTAGGGTTAGGGTTAGGGTTAGGGTTAGGGTTAGGGTGAGGGTCAGGGTGAGTGTCAGGGTTCGGCCCCGCCCACCTCCCGGGACCTGCCACGCCCCGGTCCCGCCCCCAGCCGCCTCCTGGCCACGCCCCCCGGCGGGCGGGCGGCCCCGGCCGGCGGCGCGCGACTTACCTTCCGCGAAGCGGTTCCCGGCGGCCGCTAGGCCCGCGCCAGCGCCATTTTTTCGCCCTCGGGCCGCCCGGAAACGCCCCCTGGCGGCATAGGGTTTGGGTTAGGGTTAGGGTTAGGTTAGGGTTAGTGTTAGGGTTAGGGTTAGGGTTAGGGTTAGTGTTAGGGTTAGGGTTAGGGTTAGGGTTATGGTGAGGGTGAGTGTTAGGGTTCGGCCCCGCCCACCGCCCGGACATGCCACGCCCCCGTCCCGCCCCAGCCGCCTCCTGGCCACGCCCCCCCGGCGGGCGGGGGCCCCGGCCGGCGGCGCGCGACTTACCTTCCGCGAAGCGGTTCCCGGCGGCCGCTAGGCCCGCGCCCAGCGCCATTTTTTCGCCCTCGGGCCGCCCGGAAACGCCCCCTGGCGGCATAGGGTTTGGGTTAGGGTTAGGGTTAGGGTTAGGGTTAGTGTTAGGGTTAGGGTTAGGGTTAGGGTTAGGGTGAGGGTCAGGGTGAGTGTCAGGGTTCGGCCCCGCCCCCCTCCCGGGACCTGCCACGCCCCCGTCCCGCCCCCAGCCGCCTCCTGGCCACGCCCCCCCGGCGGGCGGCGGCCCGGCCGGCGGCGCGCGACTTACCCGCGAAGCGGTTCCCGGCGGCCGCTAGGCCCGCGCCCAGCGCCATTTTTTCGCCCTCGGGCCGCCCGGAAACGCCCCCTGGCGGCATAGGGTTTTGGTTAGGGTTAGGGTTAGGGTTAGGGTTAGTGTTAGGGTTAGGGTTAGGGTGAGGGTCAGGGTGAGTGTCAGGGTTCGGCCCCGCCCACCTCCCGGGACCTGCCACGCCCCGGTCCGCCCCCAGCCGCCTCCTTGCCACGCCCCCCCGGCGGGCGGGGGCCCCGGCCGGCGGCGCGCGACTTACCTTCCGCGAAGCGGTTCCCGGCGGCCGCTAGGGTTAGGGTTAGGGTTAGGGTTAGGGTTAGGGTTAGGGTTTGGGTTGGGTTAGGGTTAGGGTTAGGGTTAGGGTTAGGGTTAGGGTTTTAGGGTTAGGGTTAGGGTTAGGGTTAGGGTTAGGGTTAGGGTTTTAGGGTTAGGGTTAGGGTTAGGGTTAGGGTTAGGGTTAGGGTTGGGTTAGGGTTAGGGTTAGGGTTAGGGTTAGGGTTAGGGTTTAGGGTTAGGGTTAGGGTTAGGGTTAGGTTAGGGTTAGTGTTAGGGTTAGGGTTAGGGTGAGGGTCAGGGTGAGTGTCAGGGTTCGGCCCCGCCCACCCCGGGACCTGCCACGCCCGGTCCCGCCCCCAGCCGCCTCCTGGCCACGCCCCCCCGGCGGGCGGGGGCCCGGCCGGCGGCGCGCGACTTACCTTCCGCGAAGCGGTTCCCGGCGGCCGCTAGGCCCGCGCCCAGCGCCATTTTTTTGCCCTCGGGCCGCCCGGAAACGCCCCCTGGCGGCATAGGGTTTGGGTTAGGGTTAGGGTTAGGGTTAGGGTTAGGGTTAGGGTTAGTGTTGGTTAGGGTTAGGGTGAGGGTCAGGGTGAGTGTCAGGGTTCGGCCCCGCCCACCTCCCGGGACCTGCACGCCCCGGTCCCGCCCCCAGCCGCCTCCTGGCCACGCCCCCCCGGCGGGCGGGGGCTCAGGCCGGCGGGCGCGCGACTTACCTTCCGCGAAGCGGTTCCCGGCGGCCGCTAGGCCCGCGCCCAGCGCCATTTTTTGCCCTCGGGCCGCCCGGAAACGCCCCCTGGCGGCATAGGGTTTGGGTTAGGGTTAGGGTTAGGGTTAGGGTTAGGGTTAGGGTTAGTGTTAGGGTTAGGGTTAGGGTGAGGGTCAGGGTGAGTGTCAGGGTTCGGCCCCGCCCACCTCCCGGGTTAGGGTTAGGGTTAGGGTTAGGGTTAGGGTTAGGGTTAGGGTTAGGGTGAGGGTCAGGGTGAGTGTCAGGGTTCGGCCCCGCCCACCTCCCGGGACCTGCCACGCCCCGGTCCCGCCCCCAGCCGCCTCCTGGCCACGCCCCCCCGGCGGGCGGCGGCCCCGGCCGGCGGCGGCGCGCGACTTACCTTCCGCGAAGCGGTTCCCGGCGGCCGCTAGGCCCGCGCCCAGCGCCATTTTTTCGCCCTCGGGCCGCCCGGAAACGCCCCCTGGCGGCATAGGGTTTGGGTTAGGGTTAGGGTTAGGGTTAGGGTTAGTGTTAGGGTTAGGGTTAGGGTTAGGGTTAGTGTTAGGGTTAGGGTTAGGGTTAGGGTTATGGTGAGGGTGAGTGTTAGGGTTCGGCCCCGCCCACCGCCCGGGACATGCCACGCCCCCGTCCCGCCCCCAGCCGCCTCCTGGCCACGCCCCCCGGCGGGCGGGGGCCCCGGCCGGCGGCGCGCGACTTACCTTCCGCGAAGCGGTTCCCGGCGGCCGCTAGGCCCGCCCAGCGCCATTTTTTTCGCCCTCGGGCCGCCCGGAAACGCCCCCTGGCGGCATAGGGGTTTGGGTTAGGGTTAGGGTTAGGGTTAGGGTTAGTGTTAGGGTTAGGGTTAGGGTGAGGGTCAGGGTGAGTGTCAGGGTTCGGCCCCGCCCACCTCCGGGACCTGCCACGCCCCGGTCCCGCCCCCAGCCGCCTCCTTGCCACGCCCCCCCGGCGGGCGGGGGCCCCGGCCGGCGGCACGCGACTTACCTTCCGCGAAGCGGTTCCCGGCGGCCGCTAGGCCCGCGCCCAGCGCCATTTTTTCGCCCTCGGGCCGCCCGGAAACGCCCCCTGGCGGCATAGGGTTTGGGTTAGGGTTAGGGTTAGGGTTAGGGTTAGTGTTAGGGTTAGGGTTAGGGTTAGGGTTAGGGTTAGGGTTAGGGTTATGGTGAGGGTGAGTGTTAGGGTTCGGCCCCGCCCACCGCCCGGGACATGCCACGCCCCCGTCCCGCCCCCAGCCGCCTCCTGGCCACGCCCCCCCGGCGGGCGGGGGCCCCGGCCGGCGGCGCGACTTACCTTCCGCGAAGCGGTTCCCGGCGGCCGCTAGGCCCGCGCCCAGCGCCATTTTTTTGCCCTCGGGCCGCCCGGAAACGCCCCCTGGCGGCATAGGGTTTTGGGTTGGGTAGGGTTAGGTTGGTTAGGGTTAGGGTTAGGGTAGTGTTAGGGTTAGGGTTAGGGTGAGGGTCAGGGTGAGTGTCAGGGTTCGGCCCCGCCCACCTCCCGGGACCTGCCACGCCCCGGTCCCGCCCCCAGCCGCCTCCTGGCCACGCCCCCCCGGCGGGCGGCGGCCCCGGCCGCGGCGCGCGACTTACCTTCCGCGAAGCGGTTCCCGGCGGCCGCTGGCCCGCGCCCAGCGCCATTTTTTCGCCCTCGGGCCGCCCGGAAACGCCCCCTGGCGGCATAGGGTTTTGGTTAGGGTTAGGGTTAGGGTTAGGGTTAGTGTTAGGGTTAGGGTTAGGGTGAGGGTCAGGGTGAGTGTCAGGGTTCGGCCCCGCCCACCTCCCGGGACCTGCCACGCCCCGGTCCCGCCCCAGCCGCCTCCTTGCCACGCCCCCCCGGCGGGCGGGGGCCCCGGCCGGCGCGCGGACTTACCTTCCGCGAAGCGGTTCCCGGCGGCCGCTAGGCCCGCGCCCAGCGCCATTTTTTCGCCCTCGGGCCGCCCGGAAACGCCCCCTGGCGGCATAGGGTTTGGGTTAGGGTTAGGGTTAGGGTTAGGGTTAGGGTTAGGGTTTAGTGTTAGGGTTAGGGTTTGGGTTAGGGTTAGGGTTAGGGTTAGGGTTAGGGTTAGGGTTAGGGTAGGGTTAGGGTTAGGGTTAGGGTTAGGGTTAGGTGGGTTTGGGTTAGGGTTAGGGTTAGGGTTAGGGTTAGGGTTGGGTTAGGGTTAGGGTTAGGGTTAGGGTTAGGGTTAGGGTTTAGGGTTAGGGTTAGGGTTAGGGTTAGGGTTAGGGTTAGTGTTAGGGTTAGGGTTAGGGTGAGGGTCAGGGTGAGTGTCAGGGTTCGGCCCCGCCCACCTCCCGGGACCTGCCACGCCCCGGTCCCGCCCCCAGCCGCCTCCTGGCCACGCCCCCCCGGCGGGCGGGGGCCCCGGCCGGCGGCGCGCGACTTACCTTCCGCGAAGCGGTTCCCGGCGGCCGCTAGGCCGCGCCCAGCGCCATTTTTTTGCCCTCGGGCCGCCCGGAAAACGCCCCCTGGCGGCATAGGGTTTGGGTTAGGGTTAGGGTTAGGGTTAGGGTTAGGGTTAGGGTTAGTGTTAGGGTTAGGGTTAGGGTGAGGGTCAGGGTGAGTGTCAGGGTTCGGCCCCGCCCACCTCCCGGGACCTGCCACGCCCCGGTCCCGCCCCCAGCCGCCTCCTGGCCACCCCCCCGGCGGGCGGGGGCTCAGGCCGGCGGCGCGCGACTTACCTTCCGCGAAGCGGTTCCCGGCGGCCGCTAGGCCCGCGCCCAGCGCCATTTTTTTGCCCTCGGGCCGCCCGGAAACGCCCCCTGGCGGCATAGGGTTTGGGTTAGGGTTAGGGTTAGGGTTAGGGTTAGGGTTAGGGTTAGTGTTAGGGTTAGGGTTAGGGTGAGGGTCAGGGTGAGTGTCAGGGTTCGGCCCCGCCCACCTCCCGGGTTAGGGTTAGGGTTAGGGTTAGGGTTAGGGTTAGGGTTAGGGTTAGGGTGAGGGTCAGGGTGAGTGTCAGGGTTCGGCCCCGCCCACCTCCCGGGACCTGCCACGCCCCGGTCCCGCCCCCAGCCGCCTCCTGGCCACCCCCCCCGGCGGGCGGCCCCGGCCGGCGGCGCGCGACTTACCTTCCGCGAAGCGGTTCCCGGCGGCCGCTAGGCCCGCGCCCAGCGCCATTTTTTCGCCCTCGGGCCGCCCGGAAACGCCCCCTGGCGGCATAGGGTTTGGGTTAGGGTTAGGGTTAGGGTTAGGGTTAGTGTTAGGGTTAGGGTTAGGGTTAGGGTTAGTGTTAGGGTTAGGGTTAGGGTTAGGGTTATGGTGAGGGTGAGTGTTAGGGTTCGGCCCCGCCCACCGCCCGGGACATGCCACGCCCCCGTCCCGCCCCCAGCCGCCTCCTGGCCACGCCCCCCCGGCGGGCGGGGGCCCCGGCCGGCGGCGCGCGACTTACCTTCCGCGAAGCGGTTCCCGGCGGCCGCTAGGCCCGCGCCCAGCGCCATTTTTTCGCCCTCGGGCCGCCCGGAAACGCCCCCTGGCGGCGGCATAGGGTTTGGGTTAGGGTTAGGGTTAGGGTTAGGGTTAGTGTTAGGGTTAGGGTTAGGGTGGTCAGGGTGAGTGTCAGGGTTCGGCCCCGCCCACCTCCCGGGACCTGCCACGCCCCGGTCCCGCCCCCAGCCGCCTCCTTGCCAC
>NW_022144308.1:0-1921 GCF_007565055.1 Rhinopithecus roxellana
GATGGCGTCGCCTGTAGTCCCAGCTACTTGGGAGGCTGAGGCAGGAGAATGGCGTGAACCCGGGAGGCGGAGCTCGCAATGAGCTGAGATCCGGCCACAGCACTCCAGCCAGGGTGACAGAGGCAGACTCCGTCTCAAACACCACACACCACACACACACAGACACACACAAACACACACAAAACTACCCAGGCGAGATGACGGGCGCCTGTAGTACCAGCTACTCGGGAAGTTGAGGAAGGAGAATCGCGTGAACCCGGGAGGCGGAGCTTGCAGTGAGCTGAGATCCAGCCACAGCACTCCAGGCTGGATGACAGAGCCAGACTCCGTCTCAAAGAAAAGAAAAAACAAAAAAAAAAAAACAAAAAATAAAAACACAAAAATCTAGCCGGATGAAGTGGCGGGCGCCTGTAGTCCCAGCTACTCCGGAGGCTGAGGCAGGAGAAAGGCGTGAAGCCGGGAGGCAGAGCTTGCAGTGAGCTGAGGTCTCAAAAAAAATAAATAAATAAAAATAAAAGAAACACAAAAACTAGCCTGGTGAGGTGGCAGTCGCATGTAGTCCCACCTACTCAGGAGGCTGAGGCAGAAGAAAGGCGTGAACCCGAGAGGCGGAGCTTGCAATGAGCTGAGATCCGGCCACAGCACTCCAGCCTGGGTGACAGAGCGAGACTCCATCTCAAAAGAAAACACCACACACACACAAACACGCACACACACACACACACACACACAAAACTAGCTGGGGGTGGAGGCGGGCGCCTGTAGTCCCAGCTACTCCGGAGGCTGAAGCAGGTGAATGGCGTGAACCCGGGAGGCGGAGCTTGCAATTAGCTGAGATCCGGCCACAGCACTCCAGCCTAGAGGACAGAGGCAGACTCCGTGTCAAACACACACACACACACACACACACACACACACAAAACTACCCGGGCGAGATGGCGGGCGCCTGTGGTCCCAGCTCATCAGGAGGCTGAAGCAGGAGAATGGAGTGAACCCGGGAGGCGGAGCTTGCAATGAGCTGAGTTCCAGCCACAGCACTTCAGCCTGGGTGACAGAGCGAGACTCCGTCTCAACAAAAAAAAAAAAAACAAACACACACAAAAATAGCCGGGCCAGATTCCGGGTGCCTGTAGTCCCAGCTCCTCGGGAGGCTGAGGAAGGAGAATGGCGTGAACCCGGGAGGCGGAGCTTGCAGTGAGCTGATATCCAGCCACAGCACTCCAGCCTGGGTGACATAGGGAGACTCCGTCTCAAAAAAAAAAAAAAAAAAACAACTCAAAAAACTAGCTGCGTGAAGTGGCAGGGGCCTGTAGTCCCAGCTACTCGGGAGGCTGAGGCAGGAGAAAGGCGTGAACCCGGGAGGCGGAGCTTGCAATCAGCTAATATCCGGCCACAGCACTCCAGCCTGGGTGACAGAGCGAGACTCCGTCTCAAAAGAATAAAAACGCAAAACACACACACACACACACACACACACACACAACACACACAGAAAACTAGCTGGGCGTGGTGGCGGGCGCCTGTAGTCCCAGCTACTCTGGAGGCTGAAGCAGGAGAATGGCTTGAACCCGGGAGGCGGAGCTTGCAATGAGCTGTGATCCGGCCACAGCACTCCAGCCTAGGTGACAGAGGCAGACTCCGTGTCAAACACACACACATACACACACACACACACACAAACACAGACACACACACAAAACTACCCGGGCGAGATGGCGGGCGCCTGTAGTCCCAGCTCCTCAGGAAGCTGAGGCAGGAGAATGGCGTGCACCCGGGAGGCGGAACTTGTAATGAGCTGAGATCCAGCCACAGCACTTCAGCCTGGGTGACAGAGCGAGACTCCGTCTCAAAAAAAAAAAACAACAAAAACACACACACACACAAATAGCCGGGCGAGGTGGCGGGCGCCTGTAGTCTCAGC
>NW_022144309.1:0-6374 GCF_007565055.1 Rhinopithecus roxellana
ATCTGTAGCATGGCAACACAATTCTTGTCTTCTGTACATTTTTCATATAAACATGCTCTTATACCAATATTCTTCATCTCAGTAAATACACCAAAATTTACTCAGCAGCTCAGGCCAAAAATTTAGTTGTCATCCTTGATTCTTCTCTTTTTGCCTTATAGCACATCTGATTTACCTTTATAATAGACATTACTAATTTTTGTCAATATTCAGTTTGCTCTATTCTGAACATACAAAAAGGCTACATTTTCTTGTCTCCTGGAACTTAGTCCCTGGGCGCCTTTTTCTGGACAATGAAATGTGAGCGAAAGTTATATGCATCATTCCTTTGTAGAAACATTTCTACAAGGGAATTGATTATCTATCTTTTCTTGTCATGTGATAGATGATACTTCCCATGGTAGAGTTATCTGTCAGCCTGGGTTTATAAGATGTACAAACAGTGTGAGCAAGAAACACACCTTTGCTGTTTGTGATACCAAGATTTGGGGGTAGTTTGTAACTGCAGCATAAGCTGCCCCATCCTAACAGAAAACACTCCTCTAGTCCTATTGGTGGCATCATCAAAGTGTACCCCCAACTTGATACTTGTTACCTCATTTTCTACCATCACTGTATTCCAGAGCACCCTCAACTCCTGCCTGGATTTACTGCAGCATCCTCTTAATTGATCTGCCATTTCTTACTCTGGTATCTTATAAATATCAAATATTCTTTTTGGAAGAGCAGCCAGGCTTGTTTTTTAAAGGTGAATTATATGTGTTAGTCTCCTGCCCAAAACGCTTCAACAACTACCCACTAGAATAAAATTCAAAGTCTCTCTATGAACCACAAGACCCTATAATCTGACTCTGTCTATTTCTCCAAACTTGTCTCCTGCCATTCTTTCATCTCTCTTCTTCAACCACATTGGGTCTCACCATTGCTAGCAAGCAGTAAGCTCATTCTGTCTTCCAGGCTTTTCTCCTGTGGTTCTCTCTGTGTGGAATGTTTTACCTCAAGACTTCTGTATGGCTTGGCTTCCTCCTTCCCATTGTACAAATTTGTATTCCAAGATTATGTCCTCAGCACAATCTCTACCTAAAAACACATTCTTCAATTGCCCTGTTTTTATTTTGTAAGCACTCTTTGAACTTCCCTGTTTCTTTATTTTTTATTTGCTTAATTTATGTTAAGCAAACATAATTTTTTTTCCTAGACTACCAATATGACAAAGCAAGGATTTTGTTTTTCAGTGCTCTGTTCCTGGAATATAAAAAAAGTATCTGGTGCTTAGGGGGATTCAATAAATATTTATCAAATGAGTGAATTAATGAATATGTACCTTAAACAATCAGAACATCAAAATAATACAGCAATGAAGACAAAACAATTAGAAGCAATACTCTTTTATAAGTCCTTAACCTAGTCTGTTTGTTTGTTTTAACAGAGCAAAAAATAAATCAAAATACTGCTAATCAATTTATTTAGCTTTTATCTATGACCTACCAATTAGAATTCATTTATTTAGAAGAACCTGATGTGTTCAAATTGACTTGCTTAAATTACCATATTGAAACTCGAGGTCTTTTTAAAAAGGGAATCAGCACAGGGTATGTTTAAAGTTGCAATAGCAATAACTGAGTTTCTCAGTCCAAATTATCTATATTTTCTACAATGTACCCAAGAAATTAGCAGAAAAATAAAACGATATGAAAGCAAAAGAATAGACTTAAAGACAGGGTAGAAAAGTGAATTAACCAGAAAACACTAGATTAGAAAATTTCTATGGAAAATAACTTTCTGTATAATTTAGCTATAATTACAATTTCATCAATGAGTAGAATTTGTCGATGAGCTGTACATGTGACCAACATATTTATTCTTCATCACCACATCCTCAATGATATGAGTTTATGCGTTTGTCCATCACATGCCCAAGATGAACACATGAAAACTTCCTCCAGTGGGGCATATCTTTGATTACTATTCAGTAGAAATGATGGATATGCACTGATACACTTGCTCGGTTATCAACTTTCACTCATGCAACACTTTTGCAAAGCAGTTAAATCCAGGTGTGGAACATTTACTATCACAAGCGATAATTGAAGATAACTGGCTTTTAAAGGAACTGAGTTTCTCTTTCTGGCCTCCATGGCATTCAATAAGGAATGTCCAGTGAGTTATGAGAACTGGGTCAGTCTCTTGGTTCTGTGACTTTCCAATCTTGAGCATGTCATTTAACCTTTTGAGGGAGAATGTGGATGAAGATAACATATACCTACCCTAGAGATTTCATAAGGTTCTTGCGAAAAGAAATAACACATGTCAAAGACATGTTTTGTAAGCTGATATTTAGCTATTTGTTTTTCTTCTGCTTCTTTGAGGTAATGAAGATATCCTTTAAATTGAAGTTGCCATATTTATACATTTCAAAGTACGAGGAAAATAAAGGGCAAGCACCAAAATGGATAGGTTTGGGCCATGTGGTCAAGAAATGCTGAAATACAATAATTAGAAAATGACACTGCTGTTTCTTCAAACACACAAAAGTACTAAGTGCTCTCTCATTGAAAGCCCCGTCACCTGTTTCCATATCTAATTATTTCCAAATAATTCATCTCCTACCCAAGGAAAAAAGCTAAATTCATGGTCCACCATAAAATGAAACACAAGTTTTATAGCCCTTATGTGAATAACTGAGGAGAAAAACAAAATCAGAAGAAAAAATGCATAAGATTGTGCATTGTCTGAAACCTCCTAGCTGTTACAATATGTAAATCAACAAATCTCTGAAATTTCAAAGCTCCATGGTCTCTAGTTATTTTGTTGGCTTTGTTTACTTGAGTAATTCCCCGTTCAGCACTAAACATATTGCAAAGATCTTATTAAGTAAAGCAGAATAGGAGACATGATGAATACTCTGATGAAGGCATTTAGTTTCATAAGAAATCCTGCTCATAACGATTTTGTGCTCAATTACACAAGCCCAACTTCAAATCTCACACTCAGACGTGACTTTAGGAAGTGATTAGTTATAAATCCAAAGAACACAGACACCAAACAATTACTGTACACCGGGAACCTCAAGTCAACAAAGGATAACTTAGCTTAAGGAAAATAGCACAGGAACACTCCTTATTCTTAAATCCATCCTGTTCTCTTTTTCACACATTAAACCCATTACTATCCACAGATGGAAAAAAAATTAGAGGACTAAATGAATGGTGTTCAATTCACCAAATAGATCAATAGAGTTACTGCATTCTCTCACTTACAGAAAAAATATTTAATTACTCATGTATACCCAAGTGACGAATGGTCAGCTAGGTTTGGCTCAATGACTAGGTTTAGTTGATATTTATAACATTTATGTGCTCTTTGGGGGGAACTGAGCACAAATTACATTATCCTGGATGTTCACTGCTTATGCCCGTTTCCTCACTACCTCATGGTGATTCTTGGCCAGCACAATTCCAATGGTGCTGAGGGCACTGACTGCAGCAGGCCGTTCGGAAAGCTAGATGAAGAGCAGAAAAAAACAAATGAACAACGGAAGATGAAGGCAATAGAGAGGTTAATCACGCTACGACACTGGAGTTTTCTCATTTAAACAATATTCAATTCAGTCAATAAGTACAGGCCTCAGTAAGATGTACATGAATATGAAGCCTGTGATCCTACACACAGGCATTAAGAGGGCTGGTCCTACACCAGTACAGAGTTTAAAAATAATTTAATTGTGTCTGTAATCTTATAACAATGTCAATTAAAAACATATTTATATATGCTTAATAGATTACAATGTACTTTCGTATTGTTTTCTTGTAAGAAGTGGTCAGATTAAAGTTTATTATCCTCAGCTTAAAGAAAAAAAAAAGTACATGTGTCTCAGAGAAAACATATAGTTAGCCCAGGGTCAGTTCTACCAGTCACAAGGCCAGCAGCACTCCACCAATGAACCATATCACAGAAACCTGTTGTCAGAATTCAAAGAGGGTATTCCCTGTTTCACTTGGGGCCATCCGAGGTGATGCCTGTAATTGAGACAGCGTGAGCTAATCAGGTCTTGTTGTACAGGTTTGGTTTTAGAAGGGCAGCAAGAATGACAGTCTTATGCTTTGTCCCAGGGAGCAGGAGCGTACATGCTCAGAGTCTCCAAAACACATTCAGAATGTCACCTTAGCTGATGTAAACCAAAAGACCCACAGAATCATCAAACATTCTGCCAATAGTGATGGTATGTGAAGGAATAATTTCATCAATTTATATATTTATGGAGCAGGAAGAAGAAGAGATAGGAGTAACTATGCTACTGAAACTACTCTCATTGAGCTCACCACTGGCTTCCTAATCACCGAATCCCATCACCTTTCAATTTATCTTCAAGCTAAATTGTTAGATGTGTTTAGTGTTAGATGTGTTTGACTAGTTTTTTATGTTTTATTCTCCTCTCACATATTTTAATTTTTTTAACTTTATTATATGCTTGAAAGTTTACAATTCAGTGGTTTGTACCATGTTTGTAAAGTCTTGCCATCATCACTAATTCCAGAATATTTTTATCATCCCATAACAAAACTCTGTACCCATTAATGGTCACTCCCCAATCTGTCACCCAAAGCCCCTGGTAACCATCAATCTACTTCTGTCTTTATGAGTGTGTGGCTTCTCCTCCTGAATTTTTCAACCCTGCCTTCTTCCATGTCTTCTTCTTCTGTTTGACCAATTCTTTCCTGGCTTCTTTCTAGCAACATTCATTAAATGTGTGCCATTCCCAGCATCCTAAACTCAGCCCTCTTTTTTTCTTTATATGGCTTGTCTATGAAGATATCTTCTTGTCCAGAGTCCCCTGGGACATTGTCCATACAGATGCAGAAAGAGAGAGATGTTGCAGAAATGGAGAGAGCCAAGACTTAAAAGACCCAGTTTTATTGGAGGGCAAATATGTATTCCAGTAGTTCAAACTGATAGTTCAGGTCTCAGTAGGTCTTCAGAAAAAAATGAGTGAGAGGATAGGAAAAAGACAGATATTGTCCCCATTTCCAAGAGTATGTGTTGCTTTGCTGATTAGGTTTCTACAGACTTTGCTAGAGAGTGCATTACGAAAGGGGACAAAACAAATCAGAGCCAAGCTTCATTTTCCTTAGAGGCAGTGGTTGTGATATAGAAAATGTACATAAGTTCTTGAACCTTTGTAATGTATATCACATTTGGGATTGTGCATTTGTTATGAATTGTTTAATCCTATTCGTTTTCTTTAAATGAATGCATCAAAATGTAAAACCCTTAAATTTTCTTTAAAGTTAAAAAGTATTACTGAACCCCACATAAGTAGCTATGTCATACTTTTATTGAGTCACTGTCCTCTAAAAGCCCAAAGTCTAGGGGAGGAAATAGACAAGTAAAGAGACAAACAAAATGCAGCATAACAAGTGTATTAGGGGTATGTGGACACAGATAAAGACGACTAAGCAAGAAAGAAGTGTGAGGTTTGCAGGAAATAATAGAATATTTGAGGAAGAGAGCTGTAACATGGGGAACCAAGGAGACATTATCCTCAGAAATAAGCTGTGAGTCCCGAGGAATCAATGGGAAAGGTTAGGAAAAATGAAGTGGAGAGGAAAGCAGGATGAGAGTATGGGTGAGCTGCAAAGGAGAAGGAGGTGGCAGGTGCAGGTGCAGTGGCTCACGCCTGTAACTCCAGCCCTTTGAAAGGCTGAGGTGGGAGGATCATGAGGTCAGGAGTTCAAGACCAGCTTGGCCAAGATGGTGAAACCCCACCTCTACTAAAAATATAAAAATTAGCTGAACGTGGTGGCGAGTACCTGTAATCCCAGCTACTTGGGAGGCTGAGGCAGGGAATTGCTTGAACCTGGAAGGCAGAGGTTGCAGTGAGCTGAGTTTGCACCACTGCACTCCAGCCTGGGCAACAGAGCAAGACTCTATCTCAAAAAAAAAAAAAAAAAAAAAAAAAAAGGAGAAGGAGGCCAGGATGGGCATTTGCTGTTAGGGGATTAACCATAGGAGGCCTTTTCTGTCCATCTCTGCCCTGAATTTAACACCTACATTTATAATCGCCTGCATACTTCCCTTTGATATGCTTCAGCATCAGAAGTGCAATACATGCTCCTACCTAAAATAAATGTCGCCCCCGGCTTTCTGGTTTCTGTCTATGGCTTTACCTCTCTCCTAGTTACCGCCATGTTTGACTGCCTTCCCTGCTGGTAACCGAGTCCTAAAGGCATTTTCCCTCTGAACTATTTTCCACCTCGCCTTCTTTTCCTCCCTTTTCCATTGATTTCTTTCAAGGTCTGATCAGCCCTGACCCAGACAACAGTAGTTGACACCTGTGCTCCTTTGGTCTTCCTTCCCTTCTCCAATCTATCCTG
>NW_022144310.1:0-20321 GCF_007565055.1 Rhinopithecus roxellana
CTGCCTCAACAGAAAAAAGAAAGAAGTAGTGGACTGGGGAGATGAGGGATAGGTCAAGAAAAGTAGGAGATACATCTTTAAAAAGCCAGGCTGAGAAATCCCTCGTGGAATAAACAACCAGGTTAATATCCAAGTGAAATCAGATTGGGGAACGAGGAACAGAATTCACAGGGATGCCACAGGGGAAGGGAAGGTTGAGAATTCTAGCAAAACCAACAAGCAAATGCATGAGAACAAAATGCTTCCCTGGTGAATGGGACCACAGGTGGGCACCGTGGTAAGTATGATTTACAGAGATCCCTTGGATAGAAGCACGACATCACTACAGCCAATTTGAAGCTCCAGGAAAAGTGTGATTGCTGTTTTGCAGGTGTCTAAGGAAAATCACTTTATGATTACACTGAGATGACAAGACAAATACATACAAATTCTTCCAGGGCATATACTCCTGCTGCCTCATAGTTTAAGATAAGGGAAAGAGGGGGTAACAGGGAAAAAAAGCATGTCAATTTCAGTAGGTTCCTGTGCAGGACAAATACAGACAAATTCTACCAGGACATTCACTTCTGCTGCCCTCCTAATTTAAGAGAAAAGAAATCAGGTAACCAGAGAAAAAAGGTGTTTTTTTTGTTTTTTTTGTAGATTCCTATGGAGTGGTGAACAGGAGAAACATTAGTGAGAGGAGTCATGAAGATTCCATTCACTTTCAGGACTCTAAATACCGAAACATTAGGCCCTTCTAGTCCAGAGAACACAATGCATGTTCATCGGGGAAATTTCCACATGAAATTTGCTGCTAACACAAAATCAACCTTGCCAAACCAGAACTAACTGATCAGGTTTAATCAAAACATCACGGAGCTCTTGGGAAGCAGCACATTGGGATCCCCACTTTCCAGCACACCATGGGAAGACCTGCCTAGTGCTGAGTTGCAAAGAAATGGCTGAGGGTCCCTCTCAGGAGGCCCTGCCTCATCTTCAATAATACTGATTCTTTACCTTCAATAATACTGATACTGATTACTTCCCTTACCCAAACATATTCAGCTGCTCACATACAGAAACTCTTCAACAGTCAGGAAGCTGATGCTTGCTCACAACAGAATGGAGGAAAACTTGGTGAGCTTGACTTCCAAAGACTCAGGACATCCCTATATTAAAAGGGCTTCCTGCTTCCCCTGGCCTCAATCACAAAAGGAAAAAACTGATGATTTCTTAAAACACTGAGAACTATACCAGGCTATGCTGTATCATAAGTATGCTTTCCTAGCAAAGACACTTTGGTTCTGAACAAGAAGAGCAGAACAAATCCCAAGATGGACCAGCTTGAGAAGACCAGCTTGAATAAGGGCAGAAGCAGTGAGTGAAGGGTCTAGCTAGAAGAGCAATGAGAAACAGCAAATGGGTAACATGAGCGATAGAAGGTCGGGGGGCAGTGGGGCTGGCAAAGCTGTACCTGTCCATGGAGCTCATGATGGCAGCAGGCTAAGAGAGGAGGCATCCATGTGGGAATAGGCATGGGACTGGCAACAGAGGACAAAATGAGTAGAGGAAAGAAAAGCTGTGCCTCTGCAGTCTTAGCTTGCAGCTTAAATATGGCTGCTTGGATGAGGGGCACAATAAAACTGTCTTAAAGAAGACATTTATGCATCCAACAGACACATGAAAAAATGCTCATCATCACTGGCCATCAGAGAAATGCAAATCAAAACCACAATGAGATACCATGTCATACCAGTTAGAATGGCAATCATTAAAAAGTCAGGGAACAACAGGTGCTGGAGAGGATGTGGAAAAATAGGAACACTTTTACACTGTTGCTGGGACTGTAAACTAGTTCAACCATTGTGGAAGACAGTGTGGCGATTCCCCAAGGATCTAGAACTAGAAATACTATTTGACCCAGCCATCCCATTACTGGGTATATACCCAAAGGATTATAAATCATGCTGCTATAAAGACACATGCACACGTATGTTTATTGCGGCACTATTCACAATAGCAAAGACTTGGAACCAATCCAAATGTCCATCAATGATAGACTAGATTAAGTAAATGTGGCATACATTCACCATGGAATACTATGCAGCCATAAAAAAGGATGAGTTCATGTACTTTGTAGGGACATGGACGAAGCTGGAAACCATCATTCTGAGCAAACTATCGCCAAGGACAGAAAACCAAACACCACATGTTCTCACTCATAGGTGGGAACTGAACAATGAGAACACTTGGACACAGGAAGGGGAACATCACACACTGGGGCCTGTTGTGGGGGGGGGGGATAGGGGAGGGATAGCATTAGGAGATATACCTAATGTAAATAAGTTAATGGGTGCAGCACACCAACACGGCACATGTATACATGTGTAACAAACCTGTACGTTGTGCACATGTACCCTAGAACTTAAAGTATAATTTAAAAATTAATTAATTTTAAAAAGCTGTCTTCTTTACTTGACTTTTGGTGAAACATCACAAAGAGCTGCAGCTTGGCTATATTTTATTTAAAAGAAAAAAAACGTTTTGGAGACACAAACCTTGATTCGGAGTAAGAAAACGTGCTCCAAACATGAGTGGCTTCTGTCAGCCAAAGGGTAAGAGATATAGAATTTATTCCTACATGCCAGCTTTCTAACTGTCTTCATCAATAATCCTACATATTCCTCAAATGCCCACACAGAGCAGAGTTCAGTGAGAAGACAATACACACCTTTTTTATACTCAATTAGATCTCAAAATATTAAAATTATATTAAATGGCAAATATCTTAAAATCTTTCTGAAATAAACAGTCACAAGAATAAAAAGATGAAAGCAAACCCAAAAGGTCTTTTGTTTTATCTTCTTTGAGCTGCTAGCATTTTAAATCCTCATAACCGAGTATTTTAAGTATTATAGAATTGAGCAGCCTAAAATCTTTTATTGAATTATCATTCTTTAACAAAACACAATCTTCAGGCACATTTTCCCATACCTAAGAAAATGCATTTGGCAACAAAAATTAAATGCAACAAATGTTTACAATGCTATATAATTTAGCATTTGAGCTGGGAAGGAGGGGTGGCTCAAATGATCATATTTCTCCAAACCCATGACTGCTCCTGTGTGCCCAAACAAGGTTAGAAATGCCCAAGGTGTCTGTTCCCAGTTCTCACAAACCAGCAGGAAGAGTCCCAAGTACTACAAGTAAAGAATAGGGGGAAATACATGCCATAGAATTCAGGATATGTCTCTCCTACTCCATCCCATCCCCTTCTTAATCCACAAACCCAGTGTGAAAATGAGTAAGGAGAGTGAAGAGAACAAAAGGACAACCAGAGTGAACCTAGGAAAAGAGAAAGGCCAGATTCCTCTGGTGATAGAAAAAGTTCTGCTGAAACACCTGAACATTCCACCCATTTCCAGGTGTCACTGAAATGACAGAGACTTTACCTAGAGAGGGAAGAAATTTGTTCCCACATCTCTTTCACTGTGGAAAGATGAGTCACAATGTATGATCCTGGGTGTTACAGTTCAGGACAGCCTGGCCACTCTAGAAGGAGGTCTAACAGTACCAGTCAAGCAGCTATTGAGTAAATATTCCTGATGTCTGATTCCTTGCAAGATATTTTAAATAAAAATACAAATTATTTTCTTGTTACAAACAAAAACATGGCAAGTCAAATCACCCAAATGTTTTTTCTATCCTAATATGGTCATAACCATATTTTAGAAGAAAACTAGCAAGTACCCATCATGATTGGGTTTCAACAATAAAAAGATTCAGAGATACATTTTGCTTTGCTTTTTAGAACTCTCATTTAATGGTTATCAACTTTTGAAGCTTGAATGAGACAGTAGTCCTTGGAGGGAAGATGTGCAGAGTATTTATTGGGCACCCATTGTATAAATAGTCCTATACAGTAATTCCCCTTATACTTGGACAGTACCTTCCAAGACCCTCAGTGGATGCCCAAAACCTCAAACAGTACCAAACTCTATAGGTCCTATGCTTTTCCTGTACATACATATCTATGATAAAAGTTTAATTTTAGGTACAACATAAGAGATTAATAACAATAACTATTAATAACAAAATAAAACAATTATAACAATATGCCAGGATCACTACTGTTGTGCTTTGGAGCCATTAATAAAATAAGGATTACTTGAACACAAGCACTGCATTCCCCCAACAGTTGATCTTATCGCCAAGATGGCTACTAAGTGACTAAGGGGGAGGTAGTATATAGTGAGGATACACTAGACAAAGGAATGATTCACATCCTGGGAAAACGGAGTGGAATTGTAAGACATTTCATTATGCTACTCATACAGGTGCACAACTTATGAATTGTTTCTTTCTGGAACTTTCCATTTAATATTTTCAGACTGTGTTTGACTGCAAGTAGCTAAAACCATGGAAAAGGGAGACTACTATGCTAAGTGCTCGACCTCTGTTACATCACTTAATCTTCACAACTAGCCTCCAAATAAATGATTATTGTGACTCACCTTTTACAGCTGAAGCAGGGCTCAGTGGGACTAAATAATATGCCTAAAGACACAGAGCTGGTAAGCACCATCTGTGAGGTTTACATGTTTTCTGCTGCTTCTAAGTGTAGCTTGGGAAAAACTGGTCTCCTGTGAGTGTTCTCCAGCAAACTTACTAGCTAGCAACTATCGGTCATGTCTATTTTTAAAAAATGAAATATATTTGCTAATTTTTGGCAGAATTTGATTATTTATATATAACCAGATGGGAATCATTAAGACCAGGATAATTTTTTCATTAGTTCTGGTAAGACATCATTTAAAAGAAAGCAGAAGAGGAGCAAGTAAATCTGGAGTGGGAGGAGTGAAGAATCCAGTTACACCCATCCCCTGTGTAAAATTATCCCCCTCAATACCAGAGCCAGAAACAATCACAAACTATGATGCTACTCTGGGGAAAACACCAATGAGATTATTTTAATAATTTTTAAATTATAGCAGAAATATAGTCTATGATGTATAACAATGCAAATGTTACAATACCCTGGAACTGTATGACTTCAACAATCCTTGAATCTTCTATTTTAGCAACAACAAGAACACACTTGATTGGTTGCCCCTCTTTAGGCTTCACTAAAGAATCCTTTGATCATGTCTTTTGTCAAAAAAGTAATACAGCCATTAATCAAGATCCCTCAGTTGCCACAGTTGACCTAAGTACTGAGAGTTCCTTTCCAGTACATTGGCAATACACATGTGATTTGCTGAGGGCTGTATTTATCCATTCCCTTTGAACATCAACATAACATCTCCCTTCACCTTTGCCCAGGACTATGGACTTTAGGGTATGGAGGTTTTCTGTTTTCTGTTTCTTTTGTTTGTATTTTGGGGTAACTTAGATTTTCCAAAAGGGCACAAAGGCTAAAGTCAAACTGGTGGTTTCCCAGGCAAGGTAACTCACATAAGAGTGGACTGTTCGCATTAGGAGATATACCTAATGTAAATGACGAGTTAATGGGTGCAGCACATCAACATGGCACATGTATACATATGTAACAAACCTACATGCTGTGCACAAGTACCCTAGAACTTAAAGTATAATTAAAAAAAAAAAAATAGTGGACTGTTTGATGTAACTGGACTTTGAATTTCAGCTCTTTGGCCTCCCAGCAGCTAGATGGTAGAGACACACTCTGGTCAATATGATACCTCAGTGACATAGAGAAATTATGGGGCTCACCCTGTTGTTTTTCAAGATGCTGCTGTTATAATTTGCCATATTAATAATCAGATGCTCCCTGTGCATGTAACTGACAACCACTAAGCCTGAGACAGACCTTCCTCAGGGTTTTAAACATGGCTGCTAGTCAGAAAAACAACAGTTACTTCACTTTATTATACCTAAAAAGCCCATGTGTCCTCACACGCTCCTTCCCACCATTTCTGGTATTTGTTCCATCAAGTGTGCACATTGAAAGCCCCACTAATATCACCATGATGTCCAGATGTAGGACTTCCATACTTAGAGCCAAGCAGTCAACTTAGTAGTCTCCAGTAAATACTGGTTCCCAGGATTTAGAGATAAAGTCATTCCTAGAGAAGAAAACTATTAAGATTCAATACTGTTGATTCAGAGGTGGTTTGAAAACAAAAGTCAGTATACCAAAGAGATATCTGCACTCCACTTGTATACTTTTATCAAAATATCACACAAGTACCCCATATTTGTGTACAACTATTATGTAGCAATAAAATTTTTTTTAAATGATTTGTTAACACACTGTTGAAGAATTGGGAAGCCCTTAAGATAAGCATAGGCTGCCAGTAATTAAGCTATAAAAGAATTCTTCTTCCTATAACTTATACAAAGAAAGACTGTGTTAAAGAAGTTGAGTGGTCTGTGTGGAGCCTTTCTGAATACATCCCTGAGCAAACACTTTCCAGTCCATAACAAGACCTTACCTATTAAAGAGCAGGCATGGCTCACCATTCATTAGACTGATATACAACTTGGACATACTTTTCAAGACAATTTGCTTTTGTTCTGACTCCAAGACTTCAAAGCAACTTTATGATCATGATTTGGTGTACCAGATACTGTGACATCAAGGAGAAGATGTTCTGGAGACTGAGTAAGTTACTCTAATCATTGGAAAGGCATTCAGTCCACTGTAAATCAGTATATCAACCTCCTGGTTTATCATGTATTTCTTGCGGGTTTGGCAAGTGTGTCAATATCCAAGAATCTCAAAAACTCTTGGCAAACCAAATCTAGAAAGCTCTCTCCTGCCCTTATATCATAGTACCCCCACCAAGGACTATCCAGTGAGACTTTTGCTGAGCGATAGCTGGCTTCATTCAGCAGCATTTTCATTTTAAAAGCAGAAAAGGCAAAATGTTCCCCCTGGCTAAGTACTCTTCAATTTTCAGACTTCCTCCAGGAGCACTGTGTGCTCTCAAGAGATCATTCAAACGCAACCCCCACTATCACAATTATGTTTTGTTCTGGAGAACAGTAGTTCTAAAGGCAGATGTTGGAAAAACAAGGAGTCATTTTTACTGTGAAGCTTTGGTAAGTGTGTTTCAAAGTTGTAAATTTGATAACTTCTCCTTCTAGCACCCAAGGGAAATCTGTCTAGTCTACTTCATTGCAATCAAATGCCGTACTGAACACCCATTTAGAAAGTAGACAGCCCAAATACTTGCAGCACTGAGGTCAAAAATCCTTTCTGGGCACATGTGTGAAAGAAGTCTTTGTCCCTGCATTTCCTTCACTGGGATGTTCCAAAGTATAATCAAGACTGGCCACTTTTTCCTTCGTCTTTGGAGCCTACGCCCTTCATAAAATACATCATTTCAAGATTGTGTATCTAAAATACCTATCTGAATGAGTAAGTAGATGGATCAAAGCTGATTTGTTTGTCAGTGTGGATGAGGCTTAAAGTTTGGCTTAGAGTGAGACTTAGAGGCGAGTAATTTAGAAAGTAGACTTGAAAAGACTGTTGAGCTGAAAAAACAATATAAATTATAGCTAGTACTTAGAGTCCTACCTGGGTGCTTTTAACACATAATTTTCCTCAGGTATTCTGCAAGATAGTTATTACCCAGAATTTACAAATGAAGAAACTGTTCAGATAACATTCCCAGGGTCACACATCCAGAGAGTAAGACAGTCCTGCCAATCTGATGTCTAAAGACTTTTTCCTTCAGATATATTAGAGGGTCTCTCACAACATCTTCGCTCAGTTCTGAAACAATGAATAACTTTAAGCCAATGGCCTCTCTTTTTCTCACTTTGTTCATTTATAAAATAAAAGTAAGTGCACCAAGTAATTTCTGAGTTTCCTCTCTGCTTCAAATCTTCATGACACCATATGAAATCCGCAAACACCACACTATCAAATATACCACGCAACAGTGGCTCCCTGAGATTTATAGAAGCCTTTGAAATCCTAAACCACGAAATCACATTTAAAATTCCATTGATTAAACATTGTTAACAATCACCCTTAATGAGCAATTACAAAAATTGAATCTGGAGGGCAACAAAGTGTCATGGCCCTTTCTAAGTTTGAGTGCAGTGAACAGAAAAAAAACAGATGTTCCTCAATGAATCTAATTACAGTCATGTAATCACAGAGTAATCTTTGAGGGTGGTACCTGCAGAGAACTGTAGCTGTCACAGTTCTGGTGGTATCCTAGCTATGCTTTGGGTTAGGTTTTCCTTTCAATGATACTTCTTCCTTATGTAGATATGAGTATCTGAAAGCCGAAACAATACAGCTGGGATTCTCAACAAAATTCCAGGTTCCAATAATCTAGTCCATGATTGTTTGGACTAGATACCATGTTAGTGGTTTTGGTTTTAAACAAGGCAAAATAGTTTTGCTGTAAGCATGAAATATTCCTGGGAATATCAATAGTCAAACACAGGTTTAAGTCAAACAGGTGTAAGTCCTACTCCACCACAAACAGGATATGTGACAGTGAGTTAGATAGAGAGCCTACTGACCCCACAGGAGCCTCAACTCTTCCCTGGTAAAATGAGTATATATTTACCTTAGAGGCTGTGGTCAGAAACAAGTGAGATAAAATATGGCTAAGCCACCATCGCATCATACCTGGATTCCTAACTGGTGTCTCTGCTTCTACTCTAGCTCCTACAGACTTTTCTCAGCAGCCCAAGAGATGCTGATAGAAATCGTCATTTCACTTGCAAGGCCCTCCATGATCTGCAGACCTGCATTCTCTCTCTATTCTTTCTACCTCCTACTTCTCTAACTGGGTCTTTTGTCACTCTCCATATCTTATTTTTTCCATTTTTCAAAGGCAAAAATATGTGTATTTGTTGTGCATGACATTATATTTTGAAGTATATATACATTGTGGAATGGTTAAGTCTGAATAATTAACATATGCATTATCTCACAGTTATTTTTGTGATCCACTCTGTTCGCATTTTTCAAGAATACAGTCATGCATTGCTTAATGGTGGGAACACATTCTGAGAAATCCATCATTAGTTGATTTTTTCCTTGTATAAAATTATAGAGTAGACTTACATAGAGCTGATGGTATAGCCTGCTACATACCTAGGCCATACATAGAGCCTATTGCTCCTCAGCTACCTGTACAACATGTTACTCTACAGAATACTGCAGGCAATTGGAACACAATAGTAAGTATTTGTGTATCTAAGGATATCTAAACATAGAAAAGGTACAGAAAAATAGGGTATAAAAGGTAAAAAGTGGTACACCTATACATTGCACTTGCTATGAATGGAGCTTACAGGACTAAAAGTTGCTCTGGGTGAGTCAATGAGTGAGTGATGTACGAATATGAAGGCCTGGCACATTCCCATTCAGTATTGTAGATCTTATAAACACTGTACACTTAGGTTACACTGGATTCATTTAAAAAGTTTCTTGAATAATACATTAACCATAGCTTACTCTAATTTCTTTATAAACTTTTTAAATTTTAAAAAAGTGTTTTCAGTTTTCCATAACACAGCTCAAAACAAATACATTAACTGTACAAAAATATTTTCTTTATATTCTTTTTCTATAATAATTCTTTCTACAAATGTTTCTTTTTTACTTTTTAAACTTTTTGTTAAAAACACACAAACATACACATTAGCCTAAGCCTACATGGGTTCAGGATTATTATCACCACTGTCTTCTACCTCCACATCTTGCCCTACTGGAAAAGGACAAGGATGGGAATTTTTCAGCTCTATTATAATCTTACGGGATCACCATTCTATATTCAATCGGTCATTGACTAAAATGTCATTATGCAGGACAGTACAATATATTGTCATTAGCTATAGTCACCATGCTATAAAGTAGGTCTCTAATTTATTTCTCCTATCTAACTGTAATTTTATATCCTTTGACCAACATCTCCACATCCCTGTCTCCCCAACCACTCCAGCCTCTGGTGACTGCCATTCTATTTTCTACTTCTCTGGGATCAACTTTTTTAGATTCCACATTTGAATGAGATGATGTGATATTTGTCCTTCTGTGCCTGGCTTACTTAACATAATGTCTTAGAGGTTCATCCATGTTGTCACAAATGACAGCACTTCCTTCTTTTTTATATGTATCTTGGCTATTGTGAATAGTGCTGCAATAAACATGGGAGTGCAGAATATCTTTTCAATATACTGATTTCATTTCTTTTGGATATATACCCAGTAGTAGGATTGCTGGATTCACTCTCCATCTTGAACACTTTCAGCCACGCTGGCCTCCCTGCAGGCTCTGGAGCACACCAGGCATGCTCCTACCTTAAGATCCTCAAAATTGCTCCTCTTTGCTTGGAATTCTCCTTTCCCTTAGTATTTATCTCCATATAACAGACTACATATTTTATTCATATGCTTGTTTATTAACCATTTTACCCTCTAGAATCTAGGCTTCAAAGATAGAGATCTTCGGTTTTTCTACTACTATATCCCCACTTTTTAGAATAGTGCCTAGCATGTTAGTATTCAATAAGTACTCCTTAATAAAGAAAAGGAAGCA
Source organism: Rhinopithecus roxellana (assembly GCF_007565055.1). Taxonomy (NCBI): domain Eukaryota; kingdom Metazoa; phylum Chordata; class Mammalia; order Primates; family Cercopithecidae; genus Rhinopithecus; species Rhinopithecus roxellana. The sequence continues at coordinate 10,514 of NW_022144310.1, forward strand.
AGGGAGGAAAGGTGTCTCTTTAGGGACTTTTGTTCATAATATCGAGAAGCTGGAAAAATACACCCAAAAATATTATTCAGTAGTGAAACATGAATGTAACGATGTGAAAAATATATGCAATTCTTAGAAATATAATTTGAGTGACAAAAGCAAGTTGCAGAAGACTATATACAGCATAATACCCAATTATAAGGAAAACTAAATAGTATATTGTTAAGAATATATTCACATGTGATAAAAATAAAAAACTATATATTTTTAAAAAGGGATTAATTTGGTTCCCAGGAAATCCTCGCCTCTAGCTCTCGCATATGGCTTACCCCACAACATAATAGTGTATGTTATTTAAAGATGCATATATAAATATACAGTGGAGCTATGAAAATAATACAGGAATGCAGTGTGCACTTGCTTCAGGATGGGGTTATCTCAGGAAAAAATATTAAAATAGAATGTAAAGGGGTATCTCCAGCTATATCTGTAATATTTTCTTCCTTCCTTCCTTTTCTCCCCTTTTTCTTCTTTCCTCCTCTCTCGCCCTTTTTTTCCTTCCTTTCTCTCTCCCTCCTTCCCACTCTCTCTTAATCTTCCTTTCTTTCTCTGAGAGTGAGTGAAAAATCTCAAGCAAATATGGTAAATATTTGCTAACCTGTTTAACTTTCTGGTATTATATGACTCATATCATTTTTCTGTTCTTCAACAGATATAAATTTTTTGCCATGTTAAAGTAAAATTTATGTAATATGAAAAAATTACATTAATAAACATGAACACAGAACAAATGGACACTTTTCTAAAGAATATGTAATTTATCAAAATGAAATGTATATAAACAAGACTAGACCAAAACTGTTTAAGAAATAAATCAATAATTTAAAGTTTACCTACTGCGGGAGTGAAAAAAGGCCCAGATGCCTTTACGAACAAGTTCTACCAAATATTTAAGGACCAGACAATCCTAATATTATGCAAAATATCACAGAGAATATATATTTAAAAGAAGGAAATGCTCCCCAATCATTTTAGAAGCTAAGTAAAGCCTAGATTTCAGTATCAGACAAGGACCCTAAAAAGAAGTAAGGAATCATAAGAAAATTAAGTGAAGGTCTAAGGCTTGGAAAAGACAACTTCCCTTCACTGAAATTGTAATTATAAGTTTTAGAAAATCCAAATTATTTATACTCAAATTATTAAAACTAATGAGAAACACAGGAAATATTCTGGACTTGAAGCTAGTTTGGCCACTTACTATTTATATGAGCTAGGTTGAGTTCTTTCAAATGATTCTTACGAAGATTCAGTGACTTTATATATGAACAGCCTTAGACACACGTAGTAAGTGCTTTGTGTCAGATGTTATTCTGAAAATTAAAAATTAGCAAATGGTATAGACAGGCAATTCACTGCAATATCAATGTCTAATAAAAACATGGAAAATTTTCACAACTTCACTGGCAACTGGGAAATGCAAGTTAATGCAAAAAAAATCACAGAGAAAAATTAAGTGTCTGACAATACCAAATGTTGAGGAATGTGTAAAAAAAATTATTAAAATTATACCTTCAAATAGCAATATTTGTTAAAGCTGAATAGCACATAAACTACAATCCACCATCCAGAAATTTCACAATCTAGAAATTCCACACATGGGTGAGTACTCTGAAGAAACTCAAGTCTTGCACAAAACAATAGGCATAAGAATGATCATTACAATTTTCTTTGACAGAGCCAGTATTGGAGATTATTAACATTCCCCAATGGAAGAATATCTAGGTAACTTGTGGTATGTTCACATAACAGAAGGCCATACAGCAAAAAAATAAATGAAGTTGTGTTTATCCATGTGAATAAAACATAAGGATGAGTAGAAAAAACAAGTTGCAAAAAGATACGTACAGTCTACTATTTATATAATTTGAACTTTATTCTAAAGAATGCTAAATTATTTATGTTTAAAAACATGACGCTATCTCTGGAATAAGGAATGAAAATGGGGAAGGAGAAGAAAGACTTCCATGTTTTTCTCCATATACTTCTGTATTATCTGAATCTTTAAGAATGTATTACTTACGTAAAAAAAGTCACAAGCAAGAGAAAATATAACATGGCCACGCCCAGAGGGACACTCACAGGGAAAATCCAAAGAACATGGAATTTAGGCCTCAGCTATGTAGAAAAATTAGGTTCATTCTTGAGAGAAATGTCTCCCCTTTTCAGTAGCAGTGAATTGTTTTCAGAGCACTTAAGAGTGTGAAGTATATGAGGCATTACTAGGGTAAGGGGGTGGGTGTTGAATTATTACTAGCGCTATCCTGAAGCTATATTGTATTCAGCAGGAGACTGGGTGTTACAATGACCTAAGGATTATCTACCTCTTTATCCATGCAGGACAGTTGTTTCACAAGCCACGGGGTATTGATGAAATGGAACCACCTTGAGTCCTATAGATTAATGGCAAGACAATGCTGGGAGTGGGAGGGCTTTGAGATGCTGTTCTCATCTCCAAAGATGGGAAAGCACATTCTCATTAATTATAGTGAAATCAGAGTTCAGCAATAAAAGCAACTGGCTTTAGAATGAGCTGTTCTCCAGGAGTCATTTATTTGATGCTATGTCACTGATAAACTACACCAACCATGACTCTGTGTAATTAAACTTAGTTTATTCAGGCACACATCACTGCCTCCTGGAACAGCTAAAGCCAGAGTCCTTAATCTTTGTCAGAGACTCCAAACTATTTGGGCAACTTCACAACAAGTCTCCAGTGGTAGCCACCAAAGCTTGAGATGTCAGTTATGCTCATCAAGGTACCCGAAATGAAGGGGGAAAGGTGTGAGGTCGCATGAAGGAAGGAGAGGCTTTGCAGAAAGAATCATGTCAGAGAATCTCATCAAACTCAGGAGGGTTGCCCTTCAATGTTTCCTGAAATCTGAATAATTGGAGTAATACAAAATAACAATAACATCCACCACTTCTTGTGGACCAATCATGTGGCAGCAGAAAGCTATCTGTATCCTACTTCCTTTAACCCCTATAATCCTATGCCTGCAACTGTTTCACCAGGCCACACCCTCTGAGAGCTCAGCTTGCAGCAGGACTCTTAAGTATTGGGAGGCTGATAATGGGGTTCACTGGGGTAGATCTCCAGTTCTGTCACTTGCATATCCTTTAGTAAATCATTTTATTTCTCTGGTCACTAGATTCCTCTCCATAGAATTGTGTACGTTAATCTGTAAGACTGCTATAAGGATAATGTGAAATAATGAATATAGAAGGTTTTTTAAAATTATCTATTAATTGCTGTAGAGCCTAAATGAACTATAATGGAGAGTACAATAATACTCTTCCAAAATCCAAGAAACACATATCACACACAGACACACCCCCAACCATGCCTGTCCTCAATTTCACGGCACAAGTCATCTTTCCTTTTTATCAAAATAAGTACATTCTCAGTCTCTTTCCTCAAAGCAACATCCAAGTATCTGGAGATACTGAAGTATTCACTTCATTGTTACTCATTTAGGTTATCATACCTAGAGAATTCACTAGCATTTGAAAGTCATTGTAGAGTTAAGAAATACCCACAGCTCTCAGGGGAAAGAAAGTGGAGTAAGGCTTCCCTCACCTGACAGAGTTGAGACAACTTTAGCAAGTTGCTGGGAAGTCCAGCCAAGGCCCACATTCCAAAATAACCTGCACCAGCACCTTAAAAGACAGATCAAGAAACAGCAAAGAACAAGGTCAGTACTCAAATGCCTGAAATATAGCAATCATTTTTCTATATCACACTGCCCATCTTATAACTCACTTCTAACACCCAGCACCTTTCCCACCATACATGCACCAACCAGATCTCTTCTTATAGCTGACTGATTTCTTCTGGTCCATTCTTAAAGACATGATCATTAGTTTCAATAATAGTAACAATAATAGCAAATACTGTACTACCAACAAAATGTCATTTTTTTTTTTATTGCTTTTAAATGTTAAAATAGGCCAGGTGCGGTGGCTCAAGCCTGTAATCCCGCACTTTGGGAGGCCGAGACGGGCGGATCACGAGGTCAGGAGATCGAGACCATCCTGGCTTACACAGTGAAACCCCGTCTCTACTAAAAAAATGCAAAAAACTAGCCGGGCGAGGTGGTGGGCGCCTGTAGTCCCAGCTACTCGGGAGGCTGAGGCAGGAGAATGGCATAAACCCGGGAGGCGGAGCTTGCAGTGAGCTGAGATCCAGCCACTGCACTCCAGCCTGGGCGACAGAGCGAGACTCTGTCTCAAAAACAAATAAAAATAAATAAATAAATAAATAAATGTTAAAATAGAAGAGTATCTTCCTGTAAAAAAAAAAAAATTATAGATAAGCCTTTGACCATTGCCTCTAATCATTTTTTTGCATTTTTGTGTACACATACCCATATATATACATGCCCATACAATTGTTTTATGTATTCTATAAATGCCATTACATTGTACATATCCTGTAACGTGGTTTTCTGCAACAATATGCTGGGGAACTTTAACCAAGTTAGTTATGATACTCTGTTTACATAGACTCTGTCCATGGAACTTGAAATCAAGCATATTCTATTTATTGTGACTTAGAAAAAGTGAAGTCAGTTTCTAATTGAGAAGAGAGAGGAACAGAAAGAAACAACTGCTGGGCTGATTTCTGGAACATCAGGGGTCCTGGTCCTGGCTGGCTTGATTCAATTCATACTTGGTCCCTTATTCGTAAGTGACAGTCTCAGGAATCAGATAAATCAGCATAGAAGAAACCGTAATAGCTCTCAGAGCTTTAAAACATAGGATCATAGATTTTCAGCTAGAGGGGTCAGAAAAGATCTCAGATTCCAAATCCATATTTTATAGTTAAAAAATTTAAGACTAAGAAATGTTACTAGTTTATTCAAGGTTACATAGCCCAAGTTTCCGGGATTTGCCCCAATATTAGGGATTGTCCCACTTCTCCGGTTTTGTTTCAAAGGCCTCAAAAGTAATCAATAAAGAAGTCATATTTTTAAAAAAATCTGATAGCTCACCAGCTCACCAGCTCAAAAATGTGTGGTATTTGATTTGTTCTTTGAGCTGGGACACTGCAGTAAAAAATGACATTGATATTTAATCAATCAACAGTGATGATGACAGATTGCTTTTAATCCCAAAGGCCCAAAAAGTCAACATTTGCTCAAATTAGGGAAAACCACAAGACTTCTCCTAGCCATAAATAATATCTGTGTTGAGAATTAAATGCAATTAAATAATGCATGTGACCCATGTTCTTAGCACAGCACCTAGTATATAAATGGACTAAGGTATTTAATGGTAGACATTTTTATTTGATACCCTCTTTGCTAGAAATTTTCTCATTGCTCCTAAGTAGAAGATATTTGGGGCCACTGAGTCCTACTTGCCAGCACCCTAACCCAAATCAGCTTTCCAGTGGTTATTTTAATCAGAGAAAGGGTGATGGTGGTTTATGCTGAGTACAGAGCCATTTGGGTCAACTCCAGTAAAAAAAAAAAGTCCTATTTTATTTCATTAGGAGAAGTATCTTCCCATTGTGGAAGTCAGCACTTTTCCTACCTGGCACCCCTGTTCAGTGATGAATGGAAATGGTTGCTAATCTTCCTCCCAGGCCAGCCTTTCTGAGTCTTCAGGCAACTGCCCTGTGCCAGCTGGCAATGAACTCTTAAGAGGCTCTTCTCAGGTTTTTCACATTTGCTTTATTAACAAGTTTATTCATTTAATTTTTTCCAAGGCGTTCTTTCTAAATGAAAAGTAAACATGCCATTGTCCTTGGATAAGAGCCTCTTTGACCTTCTCTCTGAGCAGCTTATGAGAAGCAGATGCTATGCTGTTGTTTAGGGAAACCCAGGAGTGTTCTAATTACATATGTGTAAACCAGATGCTGACCAGGGTACCCTGGCCCCTAGAGATGTAGATAAAATCTGCTGCAATCCCTGTCCCATGCCCAGGGAAGGTCTAAAACATCTGTACACACTCCCATCCTCCCCCGCAAAATTTCCTGCAATTCTTGAGCAACCTCATCCTCATGGTCACCTCTGCTTCTAGGCTCCGGGTTGTCATGTGCTTGCTTTCTTTGCTCAGCACTGAATTTCCTCAAATGTCAAACTTAGCTTTATCAGAAATTTCTAATTGACCATTCAATCAATCAACCAATTAAACATATCCCCAAAGCATAGATGACTGTAACTCAATGAATTTGAGTTTTGTGTGGAGACAGGACAATGTTAACATCACAACTTTTATGCATCTCTAGTCTTCAGTGTGTTTTGTTCACTCCACCTTGGGGAATTTCTCTTAGCTGCACCTGACCGTAAGACCAGCTTCACCACATATTACTGGCTTCTTTTTTCCTGTCCAACCTCCTCAATGTTCTTCTCATCCTCTTCTTCAGGGATCCCAAATTCCTCTGTCAATTACACTGTGTCATTTAACTCTCCTCAATTAAGAAAACAAAACTCTACCCCAGCTCACCTTTGTTCAATGAAACCCAACAAACTCCAGCAGGGCCACACAGTTGCTTCCCTCCTTGGAGGGCAATTGCCTTAGCTAATGAAAGTTTGTTCATTTGTTTTTCATTTTGTTACCTACAAATCGAGTATCTTGGTTTGGTATAGGAACAAAGGGCTGCATTGGTCAAATTGAGGTTTTATGAAGGGCACTCCCTGGAGTGGGGCAGGGCTGAGTTCTATGACCATTTGCAGACACCTTGAATGGAACCAAGGAGCAAGAAGCAAACTAGTTGCTATTGTAGTTAACAACTGTGGGGAGAAACATTTAAGGCATAGGACACAATTTGGCTTAGGTGAAATTGTGGAAAGAGAAAGGAATGCAAGAAAGGGTGAAGAAAAAAACAAAAAGAAAGAGAAGCAAATGCAGCAGCTGGAAAGAGAAGAGGGGCATTTTATGACAAAAGAAAAGGAAAGAACTATGTGAAAAAAGGGAATGCTGAGGGGGCAGTGAAATAACAGAGGTGGCATAGAATAGAGGCCACCCTGCCCCCATTTTCTCCCATCTCCACCATCCATTTGACTTGACATCAGCCTGTCTATCATTGGCAATGTGGTCTAACAAAGCAGAGCACTAGGCTTAAGCTCTGTCCAAACTCTGCTGAGTGTCCATGGGCAAGTCCTTTTAATCTCTCTCATCTGTTTGGTTCATCTATGATGGTTAATACTGAGTGTCAACTTGACTGGATTGAAGGATGCAAAGTATTGATCCTGGGTGTGTCTGCGAGGATGTTGTCAAAAGAGATTAATTTTGAGTCAGTGGGCTGGGAAAGGCAGACCCACTCTTCAGGGTGGGCACCATATAATCAGCTGTCACCACGGCCAGAATATAAAAAAAAAACAGGCAGAAAAATGTGAAAAGTCTAGACTGGCATAGCCTCCCAGCCTATATCTTTCTCCCATGCTGGATGCTTCCTGCCCTTGAGTCCTGCCGTCGGACTCCAAGTTCTTCAGCTTTGGGACTAAGATGGGCTTCCTTGCTCCTCAGCTTGCAGACAGCATTATTGTGGGACCTTGTGATCATGTGAGTTACTACCACTTAATAAAATCATTCATATATACACACACACACACACACACATATATATATATATATATCCATCCTATTAGTTCGTTCGGTCCCTCTAGAGAACCCTGACTAATACAATCTCTAAAAGACAGCAATGGAAATTCAACATAAAAGTCCCTTCCATTATTCAGCATCACAGAGAGTCAACATTGCCATAAGATAAGATAGGTAATTCTTTGCTCTTCCCTCACCACATGCTTATTTGCTCCTTTCTTTTCCCTCCTTCTTTCTCTGGAGGTAGTGCAGCCAGAAACCAGGAAGCTCACACTGGCTAAAGGATCCATATGGTTCTGTCCTACCTAAGAGCATTCCAACCACCAGGAAGAGGTATAATGTCCAAATGCATCTTTTTAACCAGCACTCCAGTTACCTTAGAGTAGCGTGTGAAATCAAGTTGTATTCAAACTGATTTTGCTGTCTTATCATTCAAGTTGGTTTAAAGGATCAAAACGTGATGTGCATTTACATGCAGATGTATCTGCCTTGTTCAACACTCTCATCCTGTACCAGAGTGTGCAGGCCTCTGCTGTATGCTATAGGGTTTTCCGGAATACAGTAATGTGCATCAGGGTATCAAGAGTATCGGGATCAAGGAAGGGTAGGGCTGGCAAGTAGAAAATTTGACTAGAGAAGTTCCAGAAAGAGAATGCAGCAGCCTTCAGCAGCCCTCATCAAAATCCCTGCCTTCTCAAAAGGCTAGCTCTAAAATCTTTAGAGGAAAACAGAGAATTAGAGAACCTAATTCGCCAGATGTTAACAATGGCTAGTAGATATTCTTGTTAAGCAACACTAATGAAGCTATGTAAATGAATCTCCAAGTGCATAATTTAAGTCTTGTGATGGACTGAAGGGTAACATGGATACTTTTGAACAGCTTCTGAAACTGTAACACAGAGACTGTATCTTTCTCTACCTCTATATCAACCTATACTTTTTGTTTTGTTTTTCCACGTCTTGATATTACAAAACAAAAACAAATCGAAAAGAAAAAGACCTGGAGATAAGGAAAGGCTAAGAAACTATTAAGAGCACCAAGGATGGAGAATCCCACTGCTAAACAAGGAGCAAGTTTTGTTGAGAGAGAGTAGACTGGCTGTAGCCGAGGAAGTGCCGAAAACTAAGGCAGAGATTGAACAGCAGACAGGCTGAGCTAGTGGAAACCCTGAGAAAAGGGCGATGGGCAAAGATAGCGGGAAAGGGAACAGGAGACACGGCGCGGGGAGAGGCACAAGACAGAGGAAAGAGGCGGAAAGGGCCGAGGGGGGGAGAGAGAGAAAGGGAGAGAGAGGGAGAGAAGAGAGACAGAGGGAGAGGGAGAGAAAAGGAGAGGGAGGGAGGAGGGAGGGAGAGGGAGAGAGAAAGAGAGAAGAAAGGGAGAGGGAGACAGGGGGGAGAGAGGGAGAGAGAAAGGGGGAGAGAGGGACAGGGAGAGAGAAAGGGAGGGGGAGAGAGAGAGACGAGAAAGGAGAGAGGGAGAGAAAGAGAGGGGGGAGAGGAGGCAGAGAGGAGAGAGGAGAGAGAGGGAGAGAAAGGAGAAGGGCAGAGAAAGGGAGAAAGGGAGAGGGAGAAAGGGAGAGGGAGAGAGAAGGGAGAGGGAGAGAAAGGAGAGGCGGGAGAAGGGAGAGGAGAGAGAAAGGGAGAGGGAGAGAGAAGGAGAGGGACAGGGAAGGGAGAGGGAGGGAGAAGGGAGAGAGAAGGGAGAGGGAGAGGAAGGGAGAGGGAGGGAGAAGGGAGAGGGAGAGAGAAGGGAGAGAAAGGGAGAAGGGAGAGAAGGGAGAGAAGGAGAGGGGAGAGAGAAAGAGGAAAGGGAGAGAGGGAAACCGAGAGAGAAAGGGATAGGGGGAGGGAGGGAAGAGAGAGAAGGGAAGAGGGAGAGGAGAAGAGAGGAGGAGAGAAAAGAGAGAGGAGAGAGGGTGAAAGAGAGAAGAGAGAGGAGAGAGAACGAGATATAAAGTGAGAATTTAGAGGGAGATAAATGATACATTATAGAAATGAGGTTTATATAATTATATATGGCATATAATTTATATATAAATTAGTATATAGATTATATATTATAATATATAATATATATTTAAATATAAATTTATATAATTTAAACACCATAGGAAACTTCAGAATCTTTCATGTATTGTGAATTTATATATTTATATATTCATATTTATATATATTTTATATATTTATATTTATATAAATAAATAAA
>NW_022144311.1:0-2778 GCF_007565055.1 Rhinopithecus roxellana
ACTTACCTTCCGCGAAGCGGTTCCCGGCGGCCGCTAGGCCCGCGCCCAGCGCCATTTTTTCGCCCTCGGGCCGCCGGAAACGCCCCCTGGCGGCATAGGGTTTGGGTTAGGGTTAGGGTTAGGGTTAGGGTTAGGTTAGTGTTAGGGTTAGGGTTAGGGTTAGGGTTAGGGTTAGGGTGAGTGTCAGGGTTCGGCCCCGCCCACCGCCCGGGACCTGCCACGCCCCCGTCCCGCCCCCAGCCGCCTCCTGGCCACGCCCCCCCGGCGGGCGGGGGCCCCGGCCGGCGGCGCGCGACTTACCTTCCGCGAAGCGGTTCCCGGCGGCCGCTAGGCCCGCGCCCAGCGCCATTTTTCGCCCTCGGGCCGCTCGGAAACGCCCCCTGGCGGCTTAGGGTTTGGGTTAGGGTTAGGGTTAGGGTTAGGGTTAGGGTTAGTGTTAGGGTTAGGGTTAGGGTTAGGGTTAGGGTGAGGGTGAGTGTCAGGGTTCGGCCCCGCCCACCGCCCGGGACATGCCACGCCCCCGTCCCGCCCCCAGCCGCCTCCTGGCCACGCCCCCCCGGCGGGCGGGGGCCCCGGCCGGCGGCGCGCGACTTACCTTCCGCGAAGCGGTTCCCGGCGGCCGCTAGGCCCGCGCCCAGCGCCATTTTTTCGCCCTCGGGCCGCCGGAAACGCCCCCTGGCGGCATAGGGTTTGGGTTAGGGGGTTAGGGTTAGGGTTAGTGTTAGGGTTAGGGTTAGGGTTAGGGTTAGGTTAGGGTTAGGGAGTGTCAGGGTTCGGCCCCGCCCACCGCCCGGGACATGCCACGCCCCCGTCCCGCCCCCAGCCGCCTCCTGGCCACGCCACCCCGGCGGGCGGGGGCCCCGGCCGGCGGCGCGCGACTTACCTTCCGCGAAGCGGTTCCCGGCGGCCGCTAGGCCCGCGCCCAGCGCCATTTTTTCGCCCTCGGGCCGCTCGGAAACGCCCCTGGCGGCATAGGGTTTGGGTTAGGGTTAGGGTTAGGGTTAGGGTTAGGGTTAGGTTAGGGTTAGGGTTAGGTTAGTTGGGTTTGTGTTTCGGCCCCGCCCACCGCCCGGGACTGCCACGCCCCCGTCCCGCCCCCAGCCGCCTCCTGGCCACGCCCCCCGGCGGGCGGGGGCCCCGGCCGGCGGCGCGCGACTTACCTTCCGCGAAGCGGTTCCCGGCGGCCGCTAGGCCCGCGCCCAGCGCCATTTTTTCGCCCTCGGGCCGCCGGAAACGCCCCCTGGCGGCATAGGTTTGGGTTGGGTTAGGGTTGGGTTAGGGTTAGTGTTAGGGTTAGGTGTTAGGGTTAGGGTTAGGGTTAGGGTGTGTCAGGGTTCGGCCCCGCCCACCGCCCGGGACATGCCACGCCCCCGTCCCGCCCCCAGCCGCCTCCTGGCCACGCCCCCCCGGGGGCGGGGGCCCCGGCCGGCGGCGCGCGACTTACCTTCCGCGAAGCGGTTCCCGGCGGCCGCTAGGCCCGCGCCCAGCGCCATTTTTTCGCCCTCGGGCCGCTCGGAAACGCCCCCTGGCGGCATAGGGTTTGGGTTAGGGTTAGGGTTAGGGTTAGGGTTAGGTTAGGGTTAGGGTTAGGGTTAGGGTTAGGGTTAGGGTTAGGGTTAGGGTGAGTGTCAGGGTTCGGCCCCGCCCACCGCCCGGGACATGCCACGCCCCGTCCCGCCCCCAGCCGCCTCCTGGCCACGCCCCCCCGGCGGGCGGGGGCCCCGGCCGGCGGCGCGCGACTTACCTTCCGCGAAGCGGTTCCCGGCGGCCGCTAGGCCCGCGCCCAGCGCCATTTTTTCGCCCTCGGGCCGCCCGGAAACGCCCCCTGGCGGCATAGGGTTTGGGTTAGGGTTAGGGTTAGGGTAGGGTTAGGGTTAGTTTAGGGTTGGGTTAGGGTTAGGGTTAGGGTTAGGGTGAGTGTCAGGGTTCGGCCCCGCCCACCGCCCGGGACATGCCCGCCCCCGTCCCCCCCCAGCCGCCTCCTGGCCACGCCCCCCCGGCGGGCGGGGGCCCCGGCCGGCGGCGCGCGCGACTTACCTTCCGCGAAGCGGTTCCCGGCGGCCGCTAGGCCCCCGCCCAGCGCCATTTTTCGCCCTCGGGCCGCTCGGAAACGCCCCCTGGCGGCATAGGGTTTGGGTTAGGGTTAGGGTTAGGGTTAGGGTTAGGGTTAGTGTTAGGGTTGGTTGGTTAGGGTTAGGGTTAGGGTGAGTGTCAGGGTTCGGCCCCGCCCACCGCCCGGGACATGCCCACGCCCCCGTCCCGCCCCCAGCCGCCTGGCCACGCCCCCCCGGCGGGCGGGGGGCCCCGGCCGGCGGCGCGCGACTACCTTCCGCGAAGCGGTTCCCGGCGGCCGCTAGGCCCGCGCCCAGCGCCATTTTTTCGCCCTCGGGCCGCTCGGAAACGCCCCCTGGCGGCATAGGGTTGGGTTTGGGTTAGGGTTAGGGTTAGGGTTAGGTGTGTTAGGGTTAGGGTTAGTTAGGGTTAGGGTTAGGGTTAGGGTGAGTGTCAGGGTTCGGCCCCGCCCACCGCCGGGACATGCCACGCCCCCGTCCCGCCCCCAGCCGCTCCTGGCCACGCCCCCCGGCGGGCGGGGGCCCGGCCGGCGGCGCGCGACTTACCTTCCGCGAAGCGGTTCCCGGCGGCCGCTAGGCCCGCGCCCAGCGCCATTTTTTCGCCCTCGGGCCCCGGAAACGCCCCCTGGCGGCATAGGGTTTGGGTTAGGGTTAGGGTTAGGGTTAGGGTTAGTGTTAGGGTTAGGGTTAGGGTTAGGGTTAGGGT